>NW_019393193.1:0-79956 GCF_000648675.2 Cimex lectularius
TTTTTTTTTTTTTTTTTTTTTGACTGGGCTTCCGACATCTAGGTCATTTCAGCTCCCAACTAAGTTTATATTCTATGTACCCTTTCAAACACTACTTTCATACAAATAAATACATTCATACACATAAATACAGCATACAGTACACTCATTCCGTTTGGTCGGTGGAGTACTTGATATTCCTCCACCAACCCTATACTCAAACTAATCTAGATTGGGGTACTTTTATAAATATTCCGCCATCGACCCCGAACACACACTCTTACGCTCTCATCGTTCGAGGGGTGATGATGACGTTATATTTCACCCTCACCCCTCGCCATTCACGCTAATAAATACATGCACTCAGACAAAACATATAGACCCTCAACACATAAGACATACTATATACAATAAAAAAAACCCAAATTCCCCTAAAAAGCGGAACAGGAGACTGAAACTCGCTACCGTGTTCGAGAACTCTTCTTAAATCCGGCGGCATGCTTACACGCTCTCTGTATGGAGCCAAGACATGACATGTTTCCAGTATGTGGGACACATCGAGCAACCTTTCTCTGCATAAGGGGCACCTGCGCGGGCTTTGGCATTTATCTGATGTTAATGCTAATATTTCTGTGAATTCAATTTTTTTTTTTTTTTTTTGAAAACTCGTTAGAAGTACAAAACTAATACAGTGGAACCCCTCCATGATGAACAGGCAAGAAAGATTTGACAAGTTTTTGTCCTGGGTAACCATTCAGGAAGAGTTTAAATTTTTTAATATAATTCGAGCTGTAGTGCATAAATCATAATACTTTAAATATTTAAACGGGTCTTACAAAATAAATAAAAATATTTACATTAAACAAAACTGTGCTTGTCACTGCAAGGTAAAGGTCCTGGATTCCAGCTAGCAGCAACTAGCATCCTGAATTTTTAAAATCTTTAAAGATTAATAAATTTTTAAAGAAGAAACAGAATTTATTAAGATGAAACAGTTCATAAGAAACCCTAGGAAAAAAGGAAAAAGAAACTTCAAAGACCAGAACAATGTGTGTTTTTATTTTTTTATTTTTTTTTAAGCAACCGGTTGTTTAATGTGTTTAATAATTTGTTTAATTTGTGAGGAGTGGACATGATTGAGTTAGTTTAGAAAAAAACCTTTTTCATTGTTTTGTTTTGACCATCCCTTTATTGGCAGGCATAAAGAGAGGTGCTGCTTATGTCCATTCTAGAAGGGTGAATTACTCTGATGGGGGCTGATAGTAGTTTTTGTGACCAGTGTAGAAGGGTTTCATTATAGATGGTTTAAAATGTATTTAATTTCTATATTTTTTGCGATGGAATGCAAACATTGTCTGTTAAAAGGTGGTCGTTATAAAGGAAGGCTGTTAAAAAGACTATGCAACTTGCTGTGATTGACCTTTTATTTATTCACTATTTTGGAGTTTACATCGACAAAACCCTTGTAACTAAAAATCTTAAAAGTCATAAATGAACAGATAAACTACTCTTACAACCAATGTGGATGTATGGAACTGTGGGGTTCCAAAGATTCTAGTCACTCCAGTCCAAAACCTTTGAACAATTGCCTAAGCTCCCTACTTCATATCTAACCTTACAATCCCTAGCGAAGACAGTGAGTAGTGTCCAACAGGAGTGTAACTAATGGGTAATTTCTCATCTCTAGTGTAACAAAATTTAATGTAAGGACAAAAGAGGTGCTTGTAACATTCTAGGATGAGAAAAATGAGGATGAACTATAGCAAAAACTTTTTAAATGTTTTATTTTATATCTATGCGTTTAATTTCTTTATGGAGGCTGTTTGTGTCAGTGGGTGTACTATATAGTACATAATAAATATATTTTGATACTGTTAAATCGTATTTTTGTATAACAATATTATTATTTATTTAATTTTTCAGTGTTGCTGCATTAGTGCGTTAATTCAGTTACAACCATATCCAGTATTCTACAATCAACAATGGTATGAATACTTAATCTTTTTTAAATGAAACTTTAATGTGTATACTTGGAGTTTGTAAATTTCTGACTCTCTTAGGATCAAATGTTTAACCACTTTACATCAACATCCAATGGAAACAGATTTTCGCTGGATTTGGAAGATGGGATGAGACCACTTCTCACAGGTCAAACGTTTTTAGATCATTATCATGATGGAAAAACTGTGGTCATTCCGGATTCATTTTTACCACCCGGTTGGAGTAAACATGCATACAGGAATTTCGGCGCCTGGCTAACCTTTTTGCTCACGTAATCATCCATTTTATTAAATTCAATTTGTCATAGGTTTTTTTATATAAAGTTTGAGAATTTAATGTAAATATTTTACAGGCCGGATGGATACAGGATAGAAACCTACGATGAACTTGATAATTATTACTATGTCAAATTTCGTAAAACAAGGCCTACGACACTGGATTTTTCTCTTGATGAGGAACTGATTCCACAGCTTATTTACAGACAAGAGCACCTAATGCCAGTTGAACTTTTTCAATACTGGTTTGTCAATTTTTCAGTATTTCTTTTGCTTTCAGGTTTAAATTGATTAATAATTACTCCTAATTATTATACGATGTGTTGGCCTTTAAGTAATAACTTCCTGTCATTATTCAGTTGGACAGCACATCCTTTCTAGAAGCTTTTTGGGCTTATGATACAAAAATTCCAAGTCATGTAATCTTGTTATCATCATGTAACAATATTTTGCACAATTTTGTTAAAAACTTTCTCTTTGCACCCACATATTTTCTTAACTTCATGCAAAAACATTAAATTATGGATATGTAAAGTAACCTCAACCAAACATGTGTCTGTACCTAAACCTAATTCTAATCCTAATCCCAACTCTTTCTTGAACCTAAGCCTAACACTAATTCTAACCCACCCAAAACCTAACCTTCATCATAACCCCTTCCTTAAAGCTTACTTGTTCCTGATCCTGCCCTGTCCCTAACTCTAACTCTATGCTTACCCTAATTAAAATCGTGATACTCCCCTAAACCTAACCCTTATAACCGTCCTTAAACCTATACCTACCCCATCCCTAACTCTTAATCTAACCATCCCTAACCTTATCCTAACCATTTATTGAATGTAAACCTAACCATTCCTAACCTTAACCAAAATTTTTCTTGAACCTATTTCTAACCCACCCCTAAATTTAACCTTTATCATAAACTGTACTTAATCCTAACCCATTCCTAACCTAGTTGTAACCTGTTCTTAAAGCTAACCTGTTCCTGAACCTAAACCTGTCTCTAACCCTAACTCTTATCCAAATCCTAATTGTAATACGTCCATAGATTTAACCATTCTAACCAGACCTAAAGCCCGAATCAAACCTATCCCTAGCCCTTAATCTAACCGTCCCTGAAACTAACTTGTCCCTAACCTTAACCTAACAGTTTGTTTAACCTAAATAACCTGACCTTAATGCTAATCTTAATCATACTTTGTTCCTAGGCATAACCGTAATTCTAACCCTTCTCTAAACCTAACCCTAACCATAACTCTAATCATATCTCAAACTTTAATCCTAACTTTAGTTCTAATTTTAACACTAGCCTTAACCTAACAACCAATCTGGATTTTCTGATAACGCAAAATTGATGACCATGAACATTTGTGCATCCAACTAAAAACATGTCTGTATAAAAAATTGTTTCAAACAGAAGAAATGACTGATAGTATATTTTGTTCTGCACATTACACTATGCCATATTTTAGTAATGTAATAAGATAATTGTTAACGTTTGTTTGTTAAATTATACATCTTGGAGAAGAAATTTTTAAACAATTATTCTTCCGCTATTTCATTAAATTTCGAATTCAACAGTGCCCTTTTATTTTGTGTTGAATATTAAAGTAGATTCCCGCTAATCCGTATGTTCGTCTATAACCCGACCACATTCCAATTGGCAGATATTAATTTTTTTAGTTTGGAAAATATAGACTTAAGTGTGTTCCAGTTAAATTTAAATGATTTTAACATTTTCCCTCTCCAAACAACCTACTATTTTGCTGCATTTTTTCCCGAAATTGTGAGGTCTGAATGCATAAATAAATTCTTAACTGAAAACTGAAAATAAAAGTTTGGGCCTTTCCACCATTTTTTTAACCACCTTTCCCATTCTGTTTGGATTAACAGAATTATACTGTATTAAATTTAAAAAAAATTAACATTTGTGTGAAACATGACGTCTTAAATTACTCTTGTAATTCTAGGGAGATGCAGTACATCCCGACAGAAAAGGCAATGCTTATTTCAAATAGTCAAGACAGAAATGATGACGCATCGTGTTCACATTGGCCCATTTCTTATCCGAGTTCAGGCATATGCGGTAGTAAAATTAGACAGATTTAATTTTTGTTAATTAATTTTTTCAGTTAAATGACTTAGAAGAAGCTTTTTGATTATTTCAGGTGTGGAAAATGTCTCAAAGAATACATCTCCTTCTTGGGTTTGTCTTTCAACCATTTGTTTATTATTGTTTATTTATTACTTTGTTCTTTTCATGCCCATTTTAAAATTTGTTTTGAAGAAAAGCTGTGTGAATAATTTATAAAAAATGAAAAAGTTTATTTACAGGGAAAAGTACAAATAATCATTCGATACACAGTATAAACAGCACAGTCATTTGACATTTTCATATTGAGCAGTATGAATATAGTCGAAGTCTAAAACTTAATAATGAAGAATAACATTTTAAAGAACTTTTTGTTCCTTAGAAAAGGATAAATGAAATATACAAAGGAATTTATTGTTGAGATTTCAAAGTATTGCCTATCTCATTTGTTTTGCTGCTCAAAAAATTAACACAAATGTAATTAATTAAAGCTTGTCATTGGTTTTGTTAATGATCATTTTGATTACCAGAATGGATAATTTTTAATTTAAACAATTCTATTTTGTCATACTCTTAGTCGGCAGATTTCTTCGTACAGTAGTTGTGAAGTAATTAATACAACAGGGAACATTTTCAGCATGCCAATGACAACAAAATTAATTTCCCTTATCCAGCTCTCTTAGTTATAATTTGAGCAATTAGTTTTTGTAGGTTTCATGCTGATATTCCTCTCATATCAAACTCATATCAAATAATGTCTGGGTTTTTATCTCGTTGATTAAGAATTGCACTTAAAAATTTTGTCTATTTCTTAATGGGTGTATTTTGAGGCAGAATTGATCATGCCATTTGTAGGAATATGTTTAATAAAACAGGTGGTATCACAAAAAAAATTAATAAAAAAAAATTAACTGGAAACCGACAATCGCTTAGCAACGGGACTACGGATTTAGCTAATTTAATGATTGCTTGCTTTTAAATTTTATTGAATAAAATATTGGATTAGAAAGTATTTGCAGGATATACAAGACGAAGTGGATCCCTACACGCTGACAGGCAACATTCTCGAGTCTGACTCAGACGAATTTCCGAGTTCCGATTCTGAAGAAATATTTGCAACACAGCGTGAACCGGAACGACCAGTCCTAAAGACGATAGACGAAAATCAAAATCCTTCAAACATGGATTTGAATGGGAAATCCACAATGCCAAAATCGCCAAAGTTTGCTCGCGCTGCCAGCGTCCGATTGAAGGATTCCGTGGTGAAAAATAGCCCAGAAACGATGAAGGAAATCAATAAAATGTATCAATTTATGGGAAACACAAGAAATATTCCAAAAGAAATTTATTGTCCATTATCGTGAGTAATGAGAATAATGATATGCACTTAACAATTAAAGTGATACTGGTTTATTCTAATCCTTGGGAATTATTTCTTTTAGGATAGACGCATCTCGCAAAGGGTAAATATCACCTTTCCAATTTTGCATCTTCCTACTTACTACTAACCAATATTTTTTATTTATTGGAGTGCACTAAAAAAAAAAAAAAAAAATCAGTGTAAACTACCTAAATATTGTTATTAAAAAATCTTAATAGGGACATATGTTTCTATAAATCGCGTAAATTATGCCCTCTGTTTTACCAACAGTATTAGAAACTATTGTAAATACTCACAAGCTTAACCTGATCAACTGGAAGTAGCTACAGACATGGGATCACTGATTTTAATTAGCTTTTTTAAAAGTAATACTAGGTTAAAAAACATTAGACACGTCGGAGCGCTCTTGCCAATGTGCCCTAGGGTTGAGAAAAATATTTTCTTAAAACACATATTTTCTACCTTTGTTGTGCATGTATTTCAAGGTTATTTAATATAAAAAAGTAAAAGCTCAGCCATAAATTATTGCATTACATTCTAGTATGTAGCCATAATATGTGTATCACAGATATAGAAGTAGGCACTCTGTATGTATATTGCCCTCCAAACAACCCAATATCTTCAAACGAATTTGTTTCATTTTTCCATTCCCTTAGTCCTCTGTACCTGGAATCTTCTCAGCATCATTCATTCCTTACTGGCCAACCGTGATGATTTTCATCTCGTGGGCAGCACATCTCTACCACGAAATCCTTAACTTTACAGATATTTCAGATCATAGTCCTGTTACATCAGTTCCAAAAGTTATCTTACATAAGGCCCAGTTGATTGAAAGTTAGTTGTCTGCTGGTGAACAAAAACTAGACTTGATACCAAAACTGATGAAGGTACGAACTTGACCTACACATAACCAATACATAACACGACAGATCATACTGGAGCGCCACGCAAGAGCCAAGTAGCACTCATTATCTATCTGATGCCCATACAACCGACCAACTCACTTCTAAGAATTAAACTACAAACGTACAAACTCGACCTACACATAACCAATACATAACACGACAGATCATACTGGAGCGCCACGCAAGAGCCAAGTAGCACTCATTATCTATCTGATGCCCATACAACCGACCAACTCACTTCTAAGAAATAAACTACAAACCTTGATACAACAATGATTCCAATACTACACACGTTCACTGACTACTGAGAACAAATCTCTTTGGACAACACAGAATCCTATCCTATCAAACCATTCCTTCTCTTTGCTGAGATTAGGACTCTTGGGCTAGATCCAAGAAAAAGCTCCCATCCTGACCTGAATGATCAAACTTCAATATAACCATAGAGCAGGACCTGATATATCTTCTACTTCACCTTCACCATATACACCCAATGAAATATGCCATACCATTAAAGAATGTATCGGGTTAATGCAAGAATTGTTCCTACCTAAAAACTACTTTTCCTTACCTATATATACAATTCTGTCCTTAGAACTACATATACAAATCCAATGAAAATTTTCTTTCATCGGGATGATTGTAAAGTCTGAAAAACCTCAAACCTGAAAAAAACTTTCAAAAAACTTCTTTCATTCTTGTAACCTTATTCCTGACCACCAGTTTGGGTCCAGACATTCTGATTCCACTATTCAACAATGTCATCTTGTAGACACTAAAGGTGCTTTTAGTTGTGAAGTATGACTTAGATTACGACTAAGATAGTCTTTTCCTGTGTAGTTAACTTTGAAATTTTTCAGTTTTGATTGGAAGGACTCCACAGTTTAATTCTATCCAAATTGGTCGTGGTAATGTCTTGTTAATTAAGTCAAAAAAGACTTCAGTCCTAAGTCTTCGTAATTGTCAAAGTCTTGTGTGAGGATTTCATGCCAGGCTGCTGCCTAGGCTTAACTATCAGACTTAAATGGAAGTTTGTAGCGCCTTGTTGCACATTGGAGCTCCTAAAAGCATGTTTTAAAACGCATAAATTTATTGATTGGCTTTGAATCTACTTTATTGTCCGTAACAAATGTTTCTAACTCTCTAACATTTCTGACTGTTAAGACAGTTGATTTTTTTTAATTAACTAGTTTAATAACTTTAAATTTAACACTGAAAATTAGCCTTAAGTAATATTTAAGCACGGTAGAATTGTTTAAAATGTTAGAAACATCGAGGATTTTATGCGTATCATTTTTTTATAGCAACCAATCGTACAAATCGGCATATAAGGCTCATACTAGTATGGCTAGTACTGCTAAAACGGCTAACATGGCTAGTACGTCTAATAAACCATGGTTGAAACTTCCACCGGCATACCAAGAGTCCTCGTACCAAAATGATCAAATGAACAACAGTAAGATATTTTTAAATAATTTAATCTGAATAATATAGTGTAGTGAAATTGGCATGCAATAAATTATTAGCAAATAAATATATAATGCACAAAAAATATTTATTAGTCCATTGAGTGAGGTGACAAAAAAAACGCTCTAATTCCAACTGAAATAATCAAAAAGGTTTCTTATTTCTTCTTAGTATGAATTTTCTATTTTTGCGTGATTGTTAATACATTCATTTAGTTGGAAAGTATGTGTATTTCTTTAAATTGAGATATGTTTTTAGATAATATGACGAAGTTGTCCGACTTGATTGAAAAGGTTTTCATATGCTCATGTGGCCAGGAGTCGTGCCATAGCTGGGAGCCATCTATTCAGGTGATATAAAAAAATCATTTACCCATTTTTTAACACTTAATTTTCTTTTCGCCACAGTGTGGGAAGTGTCTCACATGGCAGCACATCGATTGTATGGCGGAAGAAGGCTTGGCTGTGGACAATGATTACATGTGTTTTATATGCGCCAAGAATGACCAGCAAGATTCCGACAATAGTTCACCGGACGAAAAAAGTCTTAATTCTTCAAAGTGAGCTTTTTTTCACAAACAAATTGCTCCAGTTTGCACTGAAATGTTTAATTTTTTGTACAGAGAGGCGAAGTTTGTTTACCAGCCGCGTAAGTCGATAAATGAAACAATTCGCGACGAACATCAGAGTTGCCTGGCTGAAGTAAAAGATGTCATTCAAGAGGCTGAAGAAATAAGACAAAAACTCTCGCACTTACGACAAATGGTTACAATGTATGAGTAAGTAATTTCCGTATGTAAAATGGTACAGTAAAAAGAATACTAAAACTTAGTAAACTGGGCACGTTTTATGACATTTTTATTTGTTAAAGGTAAGTAACTTTGTAATCCAGAGTATTCATGAGTAAAAAAGTGGTCGACTTTAAACAGAAATTTGTAATCAACTGTGGTTATCTCGATGTATTTCAGTATTAAAATTTTATATTAAAACTTAGATGCTAGTTTTGAAAGAAAAGAAAATACTCAGTTCCTTTGTCAAACTTTTGAGGATTATATACTCTTATCAAAAATAAAGAAAATTTGGTGCGGTCAGTTAACTGGATCATCCAAGAAGCTTTCTACGTCCACAGCATGGTTGCACCCAAAAAATCAACTGCAGAAGAAGGATCATCCGGAACAGAAGCCATAAGTTGACACAAGGCACTTACTTTTGAGCCAAAACTCGCGTATGTGGCCATCACGTAGAAAAAAGTTGCTCAATGTGTCCCACTAGGTTGAAACACGTCATTGTAGGAATGCCACCCTCCAGATCTTACTACTGTGACCTGTTGGTGCTGAAAGAGCAATAAAGAAGATGGTGAAGAAAAGGAGGCAGCAGTAAAACTGGATTTACCGAGTTTTTTGTGTCAAGAAGTCAGATTAGGTCACCTCCAGAGTCTAAACCACAGGAGAAGGATCGTCTTTATACACAGAGAGCAAGTAAGAACTCTACCTCCAAGACCTTCCTATCGCAATCTAATCTGCAGATGCTAACAAGCCATAAGAAAGATGGTAAAGAAGAGGAAAAGGAAAAAAGAAAATATCAGTGAACTTGACTATCTGAGAAGCCCCGAAAGAGTCAACTGCAGAAGAAGGATCATCCTAACCCCGACTCATAACCGGCCTTATGCTGTTAACACAGGCCTAAACCTACTATGTATCATACTTGATTGAAGGGTGCCTTCCTTGGCTCCGTATAGAAAAAGTGTAGGAACACCAGCTAATATGAGAATTGTGCTTGATCACGGCAGCACTATTCACTATTTTTGTAGAAAACAGTGTATATAATAGTAATAAATATCTTATTTTACGTTTCTTTTTTGTATATTGAGAGTGAATGTATTCATTAGTCCGGGATGAAGGGAATATATTCCTTGAAATCTAGACAAAGGTACTGGTTTCTTTTCTTTCAAATTGGCCCTGTCCTCCTAGTTTTAAGTGAATATTTATAAAGACGATTGAATTTAATCGTTCTAACCAGTTAGAAAAATGTGTAAACATTGTGAACCTCACTGTGAACGTTAATCTTAGGGAAACGGCGTTCCCAAATGAACTATTAGGTCTTTCTTGGAGCAACGCCAAAAATCAAAAAGCTTGGAAACGTCTGATTACTCTAAAACAACATTATGATCGTGAGTAACATCAATTATTTAATGTACTGCCAAAATAAAAGTTCCATATGTAAATTTGTTTTTCCAGTCACCTACCAGCCAGAGAACCTCACTGCGTACCCAAATTATATCAAGCATAATCTTCTTGATTATATTGAAGAACGCAAAAAAGAGATAGTGAATGAAGCCATGGATCTAAAATATGATCTTGATGGTAATTACTAACATTATAAATTATATTTTTCGCCTAACTCCCTTTATAAATGCAAATGTAACCTACTGATAATTTTTTACTTTTTGCTTGATGGGTTGATAATATGTACAATAGTTTATATTAGAGGTATAAAGGACTGAGGTGGCAAAGTGCTTAAGGCGCCCAACTTGTATTTGCCATGCTAGAAGTCATGGGTTCAGATCCCAGCATAGCCCATGGTTTTTTAATTGAAAATAGTATGAAAAATTTATTGTAAAGTAGTCTGATCCTTCGTCTGCTCCACCCAATTGCTGGTTGGTAAGCTCTCATGAAAGAGAGAAATTACTTACTTTTACTTTATATTGGAGGCATTGGAAAAGCTTTGGAATTTATCTAACCACATTAATTCCATTTTGAAATGCCTCTGCTTCTTAGACTCTTTTTTATTAGTTTATTAGAAATTTTGTTTATTAAATGTAAAATAAAACAAACATGAGAGTGATGATGATTTTTTGTTATTAACATGCATTAATTGATGGCACAATGGTTCAAAAGTGAAGGTCTAGGAGGTAGAATAACATTGCATTCTCTCATGTAGAAATGTGTGGTGATTAGTGAATGTTAGTCGATGATTATTTGGAAATCGTGAGATGCGGTCTGGTGTGATGTAGGTTTCAGAAAAACATTTTCTTTATCGTGCCAGCGTTTCGATCTTTACTGAGATCATCTTCAGGGCCTGGGATTTACAAACATTGTTTAAATTTAACAAATACATGCAGGATGTGGAAAAAAGTGAATTTATACAATGCAAAAAAAATATATTTTTTTGTATTCAATCAAAGTATTTCTACTGACTCAAAGTGTTTGTTTTCTGCGTAAGAATAAAAAATATATTTTTTTTTGCATTGTATAAATTCACTTTTTTCCACATCTTACATGTATTTGTTAAATTTAAACAATGTATGTAAATCCCAGGCCCTGAAGATGATCTCTATAAAGATCGAAACATTGGCACTATAAAGAAAATGTTTTTCTGAAACCTACGTCACACCAGATCGCATCTCACGATTTCCAAATAATCATTGCATTTTCTGTCAATTCAACATTTTGTTTTTAACATCAAATTATCCTTTTTTAATTTCAAATTAACCTTTTTAAAATACAAATTAAACTTTTTTTATATCAAATTAACCTTTCATTAAAACACTAAAAAAACTTAGGGAGGTGGTATGAAATACAAGCATGAAAAGTAAAATTCTTTTATTTTATTTTATTTTTTTAATATAAAATAATTCTGTCATGCTAAGAAGAAATGCCATTAATTTGAAATTAAAAAAGGTTAGTTAAAACTACACTTACATCGCTTGATTAGCTTGTTAAATGATCTCATTTTCTACTTAATCAGTGTCTTTTATATCAACAAAATTAACAACATTGGGGATCAATCAAGAGGACAAAACTGACATTTCGACATCCAAGTTGGTTGGATAATTAATTTCATAAAATCAGATCTAATGTCATCAATTTTGTTTCCTTTTCATTCTAGAATTCAACCAGTTCACAGTCAATTTCACATGATAAATTCTCAAGGAAAATCTGAATGGGTCGGCAGACGCTGTCACATTTGTCCTGCGATGGGACAGAATGGGGATTAACTATTAGGGCAGTCTTTTCCAACTTCTTTTCAAAAAATAAATAAAAACTAAAGTATGGGCCCTTTCAATTCCAGTCACATCGTCTAACCTGAAATGTATTATGTATGCATGCTAATTCTCTGATGAGAAGTTTGAGTCAGCAAACTTATTCTGTACTAATATAAGTAAATCAAAAGTACTGTAATTATCATTCGAGGCTAACTTTTTATAAAAATTTAAGTACAGGGTCTCGATAGAAAAAAAGGTTTCATTAGCATTATGAAGTATTTTTCTATAATTTTCTTCAAATTAGAAAAGTACTTTTTTTTAAGTTACATCTTTTATCACAAATTGTTTATAAATGGCTTGATGAACACCACTTTTCTCTGTCCCTTAGGTTTTGAACCTTACGAAGGAGAAGATTTCACCCGTCTTCGGGAATGCAGTCAGAAAATTATTTCACGGTTGAAAGAACATTTGGAGGCCTTAAAAAATGCTTGTGATTTATAAAACTAATAAAAAGTCCTCCCTGATTAATTAGAAAATTTAGCTGTTCATTTTTTTTTCTAGTTTTAATTTACTATCATTTGTTAATTACCATTAATATTATTTTTGTGACTAGTTTTTTTAATTATTGTTTACAATACATGCCTTAATAATTTATGTATTTAAATGAAATAATTATGTATTCAGCAAATTTCATTTTTTAAATAGCATGATGTATAAATGTACTTGGCGTATCTCTTGCCAATTGGATATTCATTTAATTTTGATTAGTTTGCTAGCTATTTTATGCAGTTATTCCATCCATTTTTAATAAAGTGTTTGTTATATTTCTAATTGAAATAGTTCATACCTAAGCCAATTCAGATAACCCTGAAAACAACAATGAAGAGATTATTCTACAAGGTAACCAGAAATATTCGTGTGGTTTTTCATTTGTTATTGTTTAATACCATTAATAAACATTTCTATTTACAAAAGAGGGATAGATATTTACATCACTTAAATACCAAGAGGATAATGCCGTCCATTCATAAAGTGTCTTGAACAGTTCATTGTAAATTATAATTAATTTTCTTTCTCATGGTGACATTTGTGCATGCTTATTGTATGATTTAAGCATCGTACGAGGTTGGCCCAGGTGACTCGTAAAATTGGCATTGCATTCAGTGATGAAAATGATGAAGTGAGTGCCAAAAAATAGTTCAAAAATTTTGTTTCTGTGAATGGGAGGGGGGTTGAAAATGATGGTCTGGTAGACCCGTCTTAAATGAGAATCGAAGGAAGCTATAAAACTTGATTAGAGTTGTACATTTCAGGAGCTCACCAGAGTGTTCAAACGTAAGGGATGAAATCATTCGCTCTGCTTAGATCGATTTGGGAAGATGTGAACGGTGAGCAAATGGGTTCTTAAAAGTAGTCCAAGATAAGTCGTAAACATTTGCCTCACATGGCACAAAGTAGACATTTTTGGACTGGTTTGTAACATGCAACAAAAAATAGATTCTGTACAGTAACACCAGGAGGTTGTACCACTGGCTGTCACCAAATGACCCTGTCCTATTGACACAAAAATTATATAATCACTGACAAAAGAATACGCTTTGTGTTTAGTGGAGTATGCAGGCATTGTGCACTGTGGACTCAGATGGCCAGTCCATCAATGCAGAATTCTACTCAAGCCAACTGCAACGATTATCTCTTGATGGTCGAGAAACAACCTCTCCCATGAACAGGAGAGGTGTAATTTTCTACCGGGCAACATGAGACATATCAACCAGAGGTGATAACGAAACTTGGTTGGGAAGTCCTACAAATGAACAATCCAGATCTGACTTGGGGATCTTTTTACATGGAGGCATTACTCCTTTCCATAGCAATGGACAACATTATGCACAATCGGGGGCTTGATAATCTCCAACAGCTGAAAAATGAGCTGAATTTATTTTTTTTAGTCTGGAGACCCAAACTTTCATACAAAGGACATTACTGAGCTAGTAACGCGGGAGTAAATTATAAATGCCGAAGGAGGCTGTTTTCTTGAATAAAATATTTCTAAAATAATTTCAATTGAGACTAATATTAAATCTTTAAACCTGCATGAACTTTTCAGGTGTTGTGCCCTATGCATTGTTTCCATTTTCTGGTAAGTTGAAGCCCTCCAATCTGTTTTCAGACATAAGTTTGTAATTTTTAGAGATGGATAGACCAATTCCTTAAAAAATAAAATAAAGGTAAAGAGGTATTTGTCTAATTTGATCATTTATTTAAAGGAAATGGGTGCTAATTCAAACTAATAGCAAATATTTTTCCCAAAATACCATTCTTTCATGTTTTAACATTTGATAGGTGTTTTAATGTAATGTATAATTACCTAATTAAATAATTTAGTAATAAAATAATCTGTAAAACCCATTTTATACAATATATGAGATAGAATAAGACTCCTGCTAGCAAAAAAAGCAAGCTTTAGATGCAAAAAATTAAAGAAAAATTTCAATTTTTTCGTAGTGTTGGTATGGAATGATTTTGGGTTTTTATTTCAAAATAATAGCAAATGCATGTCACAAAATACCATTCTTTCAATTTTAATTTTATATACATTTACCTAATTAATTAATTTACTAATAAAATAATTCGTAAAAACTATTTTGTACAATATCTTAGATAGAAAAAGATTCCTGCTAGCAAAAAAAGCAAGTTTTAGACGCAAAAAATTAAAGAAAAATTTCAATTTTTTCATAGTGTTGGTATGGAATGATTTTGGGTGTTTATTTCAAAATAATATCAAATGCATGTCACAAAATACTATTCTTTCATTTTTAATTTTATATACAATTACCTAATTAATTAATTTACTAATAAAATAATTCGTAAAAACTATTTTGTACAATATCTTAGATAGTTAAAATCTCCTGCTGGCGAAAAGCACAAGGGGCCTTGTGTTTACAAGCTATAAATAAATGCAAAGGCTTTAGATGAAAAAAAAAGAAGAAAATTTTTTTTGTAGTGTTATGGAATAATATTTGGTTGTTATTTCAAAATAATATCAAATGCACATCACAAAATACCGTTCTTTCGTGTTTTAATGTTCGATAGGTTTTTTAATTTTATGCACAATTATCTAATTAAATCTAATAAAATAATCTAATAATGCTGCTCTAAAAATAATGCTAATAAAATAATCTGTAATAGAAAGAATACTGCTAGCGTAAAAGCACAAGGAGCCTTGTGGTTACAAGCCATAATAAATTCAAAGGCTTTAGACGCAAAATTGCTATTTTTCGTAGTTTTGTAACTGAATAAATTTCTGGCGTTCAAAAACGTAATTTTTTGCATTTTAATTTCTTTTTTAAACAGATAATTACATGAAACACGTTGTTGTATTGTTTATGGTCCAATAAGGGTTTTAGTTAGAAAATAAAATTCAAGAAGAAATTGCCAAAACACCAAATGTATCAATAATTTTTTGACCCATTGTATAATATTCACCAGTAAAGTAACGCAAATAATATTTTACTAAAAATATTATTTTGTTTAAGTCTCCCTCTCACTGTGTGTTGGGTTTATTTTTTTAAAAACAACAATACCTTGTGCTGTTTTATGTGCCAAAGATAAAGAGAAACGAATAAATAAAAAATCAGAAATATCGTTGACGTTTTGGAAGAAACGGACTCTGAGAATATTTACCGGATTTCCGACCGCGGGAGGATTTGTACCGCATCGACCCGTTTAACTCAAGTGGAATGAGGCCCACGCCCAACCCGTTATCTTTGTGCGAATACAAACAAATATAAGTTATTTGTTTCTCCAAGAACGGGCGTAAACAAACGAAGAGAAAAAAAACGGGCGCTATTCAGTGATAAAGTGAGAAAATTCCAAAAATTATTGGGGGTCTCTCAAATAAATACACTGAAATCAACCAAACCTAAAATGCTAATTTTTAGAAGATTTCGGATGTAATAGAAGTACAGGTGCTTGCAAGAGAGCAAAAGTACAATTAAAGAGTGATTGATTACTGATTACTGATATATAAATTGAAATCTGCACACGCCTGTGCAAAGCTGAGCTTATCACGTCTCATCCACCGGCAATTTCATCTTTTGTAATTTACAATAAATTACCAGCCAAGGGTGGATTCAGGTTGGTCTTCGGGGGGGGTGGGGGGTGTAAAAATTTTGATTTTTTTTTCACAGAGGACCTAAAAACGTGCAAATTGAGTGACAACTACGCATCGTTTTTCGCCCGAACGCAATACTTTCTCCTTCAAAGGGAAAAACTGGAAAAAAAATCACTTGATTTAAATGTTTGAATAGTTTAATTTCAAAAAGGCGCATAATTTTCGTAAGTTTCCAAAATATTTTTTCCGTCATAGTCTGCAATGTAAATGTTTTTGGTCACCGACATTAACGAATGTAAAAAAATTATCGCCTATCACATCAAGAGATAGAAGAAGAAGATTAGAGGTAGAAATCAGAAAAGCACCAGAAGGACATGTCTAATCACGAAAAAAATCATGGTCTGCAATGTAATTTTTTAGCACAAAATATAAACGAACAAAAAAAACCCCTCACGGCTGTAAGGAGGGAGAGGTAGACTTCTTTTTTTTTGCGGAACCAATCCAGCGGTGCTAAAAATTTGCTACTTTAAAAATTATAGAATAATTTGAAAACAATGGGTATATATTATTATTTATTTTATACAAAACGTAACATCATAAACATATTGTAATAGATAAAAAAATTAGTCAGATGTTTTTATTTCTTATTAACAGCTGGCGTTAAATTAAATTAGATTCCGGCAATTGTTTCCTCGACCACTGAAAATAATGACAATAAAATAATGGTGTACAAGTTAACACCTAAATTGAAATTTTATTTAAGCTATTTATTTAATTATTTTCTCGTGTAACTTCACTATTACTTTTTAGTAACAGTATGAGATTTACGGAAAAAGATGGCCACACCATTTTTTTTAATAATATACACAATTTTAAGGACTTTTGATTTTTACCGTGATTTCTCTGTTAATTTAAAGGAAATCTTGACACATATTTGGTAACAAAAAAATCAAGAAACGCCTAGGGTTACATTTTATTATAAAAACATAAATTAATTTGAGCTTTTAAACGAAAGAAATTAGGTTTGAAAGTGCCGTATTTGAGAAAAAAAATCCTGATTAAAAATGGGATTTTTTCAAATTATGATAACTTTTAATATACTGCTTGGATTTGAGCCAAATCGGGCTTAAAAGTTAACAGGAAGAATCCAGCTTAAAAACGGTTCCAAAATTGCCAAAATCCAATAATGAGTGACGGAGCTAGGAGGGAGTGAAATAAAACAAGCCGAACTGTTGGGTGGGAGAAAAATAAAAAGTGGCAAAAATTTTGATTGAATTTTTTAATCTTAATCGCCTATAACTCTGCGACCCCCAGTCGATTTGGCTGAAAAACAACCCCAACCGTTCTTTTAGGATTGTTACCACCCTGCCAAATTTCATTGGTATGCGACCGCTAGTGAGCACTAGGTTTTTGAAGAAATCTACCTAAAATTCAACATCAACTTACAGGTTTCTTGATATCAAATCGAGTGATCGAAGTATCGAACCGGGAGACAAAAAAGCCAAAGCGAGACAAGTTAAGAGGAAACTGATTTAATTTAGCGAAGGTTTATCAAAGGTAACAGATCAAGGTTTATATAATCCTGAAATATAAGCCCTTCGCTTAATTAAGGCTAAACTAAGACATATTACATATAACATATAACATCGTCATTTGGCTCCATGGAGGGGGGGTTAATTCCCCTTTTACACCCCCCTTGGACTCAAGTGTCATCCACCGCGTGTTTGGATGTCTGGAGTCAGACTTCGTCCAGGTACTCAGTTGGGCTCCGGGGGCTGTCAGCTAGGCCATTTCAACACCCAACGCAATCACTTCCTAAATCCAAACACATTCACTAATAAATACATTCTTTCCTAATTACATACCATCTCTCAGGATGGTGTAGTATTTAATATTCCTCCATCACCCTTTACACCTATTTTATGACTAACCTAACTGGGGGCGGGGTCGATGAGTACGCTAATAAATACATTCATTCTCAACACGCGCTACGGACAGAAAATTTTCATTACTATGTACAATAAACAAACCGGTCGGAATAGGGGATCCCAGATACTCGCTGTCATGCTCAAGCTCAATTCTCATATTCGGCAGGATTCCTACACGTTCTATATATGGAGCCAAGGAATTCCTTCAATTAGGAGGGACACATCGAACAGCCTTTCTCTGCATGCCGGACACATACGTGGGTTTAGGTCAGTGTGTCAACCTCGAATGGCATATTCTTAATCGTGGATCCCTCACCTACGAGTCAGGTCCTCCGAGGGCCACCAGTCACAGTGCTGTTGATACGCGAGAGCTTCTCAGCCATCCCCCCCCCCGATTCTTCCACAAGTGTAAACTTAAAACAATTGCACTATGATAGTAATATAGTATAAAATGCTTGCCAGATTGTTAAATTTTACTAGTTTTTATTAAGAAATAACGAGAAAAACAGGACCACAATCTTTAAGCCTCAAAAATTTGTCTGATTATATGATAGAAACGAACAAATATTGCATTTTTGTTTGGACATTTTAAACAGTTGTCTTTGACAAAATGTAATCTAAGTTTATTCGATTTGAAAACGTATAAATTTACAAATTTCAGAGGTGTCTTGCCTTGCCCATTTAATGCTTTAAATCTCTAAGTAAAGGAAAGAACAAAGTAATCAGCGGGCAGGATAAAAAGTCCGTTTTTATAAAGGACTTTAAAAAATTCCTTTCTTCCTTATTTATTGTTTTAAAAAAATAAAACAAAGGTCAGGGAGAAGCCCCGCTACGATCAACCGGCCTTATGATCACTGAATAAAACCGATGAGGGCGAAAATGCCTGGAATTTGGCTCAAATGAATCATAAGCCAACGATTGAAACTAAACAACCTCCATTGTTTCTTTCAAGGCTGTTAACAATGTTTGTTAAGTTCGTTTTTATCAACACGGGCCTTTGTATTGAATTTTTCGCACCCACTCATCATTTACGTTTGGACTTTCCACTTGAGCTATTCAAATCGTGAAAGAATGCGTTTATTCTACATGAAATTTTTTAAAATACTATACAGCTGTTTGCTATAAATTAAAAATAGATTTCCCATTTGAATATTTTCCTACTCAACCTCACTAACATAGTTAATTTTTTTTAAAATCTAAAAATTGTTTATTAAATAAATAATATTTTTTGATAATAAAGTATTTTTGGCTTATAACTAGCATAACCCAAAAAACAGTTTATTAGTATAATATGGATGCATTTCTCTTTTGTTTTAGACTTGCATTAATAATATTAATTTTGATTCATAATATACAGATTTTTAAAAGAACTATCAAAGGATTTTTTTCATCGAGGGTTCTGGTTAGGGTAAAAGAAGATCGTTTAATTTTTGGAAACATTCCCTCCGCTTCTTTTATCAAGAAATCGACCAGGGAGAAGAAGTCTATTTAGTTGTTTAAATATATCAACTTTCCGTTTTATTAATTTTTTTTATCGAGGATTTTGTCAGTGAAGAAGAAATCCGTTTAATTGTTTTAAAAACATTGTTTGGTTTTTCTGTTACTTTTTCGTCGAAAGAAAGACGGAAAGTCAGAAAGAACAAAACTGTTTTTGTTTTTTTTTAATATTAGATTTCCCGATTTCCATTTTGTTATTTTTTTTCATCAAGGAGTCGCCCAGGAAAAAAAACGCCGTTTGGTTAAAAAAAAAATAAATTTCGATTTTGTTACTCTTTCGATGAGGGGTCGGCCAGGAAAGAAGAAGGCATTCAGTTTTTTAAATACATCAACTTTCCGTGTTATTAATTTTTTTATTGAGGATTTTGTCAGTGAAGAATAAATCCGTTTAATTGTTTTAAAAATATAGTTTTTTTAACATTAGATGTCCCTTTTGTTATTTTTTTCATCAAGGAGTCGTCCAGGCAAAATAAAAACATTGTTTTTTTCTGTTACTTTTTCGTCGAGGGGTCGGTCAGGAAAGAACAAGGCCGTTTAGTTTTTTTTTGTTTAAACATTAGATTTTCCTTTTGTTATTTTTTCATCAAGGCGTCGGCCAGGGAAGAAATAGGCTATTTAGTTGTTTAAATACATCAACTTTCCGTTTTGTTAATTTTTTCTCGCGGAAAAAATGACATCATCGAAGAAGAAATCCGTTTAATTTTTTTTAAAGACATAGTTTCTTTTTTTGTTACTTTTTCGTCGAGGGGTTGGCTAGGAAAAAACAAGGCCCTTTTAGTTTTTTAAACATTATTTTTTCGTTATTTTTTCTTCAAGGTGTCGCCCAGGAAAAAAGAATGCCGTTTAGGTATAAAAAAAAAAAAAAATAGATTTTGATAATTTTTTATCGAGGGTTCTGTCAGGGAAGAAGAACTCCGTTTAGTTTTGTAAACACATTACATTTCACTTCTGTTGTTTTCATCGAGGTGTCTCCCAGGGGAGAAGAAAGCCTGTCTATTTATTCTAAGCCCATCTGTTTATTCTAATATATTTATTTCTTTAAAACACGCTTCACTTTGGCGTCAAACATTTAAACGGTAAAACATGCAATGAAATAAAATTGTGTGCTTAAACAGAAACTGATCAACAGTGAGTTTAAATTAAATTAACTTACCACATAAACAGCCATTAATTAATACACAAATAATTACACCGATTTGTCAATGATTACGCGGCTGATTCACCAAAAATTAACTCAGCCTGGTTTGTAAGATTTCGAGTCAAATGGCGGCCAAAACTTGCCGGTTTTCAATTTAAAACAATCTTTGTGAGCTTTCTGTTGTTTGATCAATATTAATGTTTAAGTTTACCCTGAAAACATTATATATTGACATTATTAAAATTCTGGACCAATGGGCATAATTAATTATTTAAAAGGGTTGTTTTTAGAACGCTCAGAACTTTTTTTTACTAATGGATCGTTAGTGAACGATGGTAATTAATGGTATTTTCATTGAATTGTGATTATAATAAATAATCAAATAGATTACACGACATTTGAAAAATGGCAAAAAGGAGTGAAAATCAAAAAAAAAAAAGTGGGGTTGAGATGGGAAGTTAGTGTCCGAGTGGATCGAGGTTAAGATAGCTCAAGTGATAGAGCAGCGGCGTATCATGCCGAAGATCGTGGGTTCGAATCCCGCTCGTGACACTGACTTTTTTATCTCAACTAAAAATCTTAATTAATTGAAAGATATTAATTGGGCTAGCGGACCACGAAAACTAGTGAATTATAATAAATAATATATACGTAGGTCAATCTCAAATAGAAACGTCTATATTGATATTATAAAAGAAAATATTTTGGAAGCAAAGAGCATGATTTTTTTCACTCTTTGCTTATATTACATCTTGCAGAATTTTAAAAGGATACATTTCTCCTCTGTGTAGTACTTGAATTTAAAAGGGTAGTTTTTCGAGTGATAATAACCATAAAAAGATACGTTCAAGGAGTAGCAGTTCACGCTGTCTTTCAACGCATCGCACAGGACCCTGGAAAAAAAGTAAAAATCATAAAATTGTTATCACATTAGGGCAAAAGATTCTATTCAATTGCAATTTAAAGAAAAGCAGGGTGAAATACAGCCTCGTCAGGAGCCAACGCGGATTTGTATTGGAACATTTCCAAATGTTGTCCCCGCGGTTTAGAAGAAAATGGAACGAAGTAACGTGTTATAAACAGAGAAAACTAAGCATTCTACTCTTTTCTCGTTTCCGTGTCTCACAATTGATATTGATTTATGATTGTTTTTTAAACTAAAAGTAACTTTTGTTTTAAATGACTTTTATTTCTATATTGATTCTTTTGTAATAAATGGCAAGAGAGCTTGTCCATTTACGCCAAGTCAATCTACGATCCCTCGACGACTATATTTTAAAAGCGATTGTGCTCTTAATCATTCGAATAACCAGGAAACATCCGAGTGAATTAGATGTTTCCCACAATTTTGTAAACAAGCACATGCGAGGCATTAAAATGGCCCCCCACGAGCTAACAAATTATCCCCAGCCGGCCTTGCTCTAGAAAAACTCCACTGATTTTTATTTCATCGACGAATCAACACTTGCTATTAAAAGTGGGTTTGCTTCAACAACCCTAACACCGTTAAGTCGAGGGTGATCTTCCCCAAGGCACAGGTTTACCGAAAAAAGTCATGTCTCAAGTGTACTTTGCTTTGTATATCATCTTCTGATACCCACTGCTAAATAGAATTTTGTCGTAGTGACCGAGAAACGGATTAATGTAGGTTAAAATAATTTTAGCAAACAAAAAATATTCATTTTTGGAGCTGGATATGGAAATATTCGTTTTTCTTTCGCCGAAGTCCGATGTTCCACTTACAAATTTATAACACTTTTGGATTTGTTTGAACACCTGAATGTTTCTACACCGTAATATAAATTTTACATTGGAAATTAGCAAAGATGGTTGTTTGAACTTTTTAGACTTAAAATTGACCATAATAAACAACCTAATAGAAATAGACGTATATAGAAAACCCACAACTACAGACACTATGATACCAGCGGATTCTTCCCACCCATGGTTCCAAAAGGCTGCTGATTTCATTTGGCTCATAGACCGGATGTTAAAACTTCCATTAACACCTGCTAACTATAAAAAAGAATTAGAAACTATTAAAACCTCAGCAAAAAACAATCGGTATCTAGAAATATTTATTGATAGGTTGCTAGTTAAAAGAATAAAAAAATTAACTTTAAACGAGTCAACAATAGGACTCAGCCACCCCACCATAAATGAATCATTAGGTTTCAGTTGTTTGCCATACATTGGTGAATTATCTGAAAAATTAGTAAAATTTTTAAACAAGAAGGTTTTATAATAGCTTATAGAAGTACGAGTTCACTCTCAAAACCTAAAGACAAAGTAGTCAACTTGGCAAAAAGCGGAGTTTACCAATTTAAATGATTGTGATATTAAATATATAGGACAAAGCGGTAGAGAAATAAAAACGAGAGGAAAAGAACACTTTCCTAAATTGAACAAATTTTCGGAATTTAAGGACCATCTAAAAGAAACAAATCATAATTTCAATTCAAATTTAAATACAAGAGTGTTACATAGTTTCAACAGAGGGAAAGAACTAGATTGGTTTGAGAAATTTGAAATTAAAAATGTAAAATTGAACATGGTGATAAGTGCATTAATAATATAACAGATTTTGATCTACCTCCCATTTTAAATATATATACATAAATAATATTAAACGTCCAAATAATTAAATTAATTATTCTAATTGTAATTACTCTTATAATAATTTAATAATATTAATGTATTATTCTATTTTTTTATCTTTTGTCTTTAATCACTAATGTATAATTAATTTCTTACAGTGTTTACTATTATAATATTTATTTGTGTCATAATTCCCGCTTTTCGCGCGTTCAAATTGAGCGCCATTAAAAAACCAGCTTCTCATTCTCAACGTCGCGTTGGGTGGGGGTATCGGCGGGTTCACTTTTGCAATTCATGTCGAGAGACGTGGTAGAAATCCTTCAACCTGATGATGAGCTAAAGGGCTCGAAATCCGGACGTTGCGAAACAATTTACTGCGAGTAGGAACTATCTTTTTGAAAAGGCCTGAATGTTTATTCTTTTAGGCTAGGTCAACAACGTTTTGTGCATTAAAGGAGAGAAAAATAGACGTGATCAACACAAACTTCCCAATCGTTTTATCATATTCCAATTTTCCAGGATGTAGCAAATGTTTGTTACTTTTTCTTAGTATTTATTTAAATGAGTGTTAGCAGGTCGTTTTCAATCACCTGAATCTCCATTTATGATCTTAGAATCTTTCTTTGAGATTTTTTATACAGTCTTTTTTAATTTTTGACCCCAAAAAGCAGCTAAGGGTAGCAAATCACTGGATCCGTCTAATTCGGTGCTTTACGTTTCATGATTTTATTTAGTTAAAATTATTGTAGATTCCACGCATTTATTTTTTTTGTTTAATTTTCATTTTAATTTTTTGAGTTTTTAACAGGGGTTCGCAACTGCAGAGGTCATATCAACCCTCGGTGTGCCGGTGTTTTTGAAAAAAAGCCCATTTGTAAGTATGTCGGGTTCGAATGCAAGGCCGCTGGATTCGAACTCAGGACTTTTACCTTACAGGTATGAGCGCCGTGTCAACCGTGTGTTGCGGACACCGACGCCCCCTCCACGCAGTTAATTATTATAAATATTTTTTCTCTTTCTTCTTCCAGTTGAGTTTTTTAAAATTATGGTTTATTCTAAGAAGCACGTGGCTTTTTCTTTTTTCTTTAGGCAGCCACTGATGACGTGATGCCGACTTGCTGGGCGAAAAGTAAATCAGCTATAGTATACAATACCGACGTGGGATCACCGATTGTTACGAAGTTTTTTTGGTGGTAGTAGGTTGAAAAAATATTATTGAATATCTTATATATGAATAGGCAAAAAACTGTTTTGGAACCCCCCCCCCCTTCAAAACCCTTAAATAACTACTTATATGCCAAACAAAAATAGACATTTTTGGGCTGGATTAGCAGACGCGGTTTTTTCCTCCGGTGTCCTGTTGTTGCGCTTAAAATATTCAACTTTTTTGAATTTGATCAAAATGTCCATATTCAACGTTGTAACATCCGTTGGAAATTAGTTGTTCTGCTTACATTTTGTACGATTCTAAAAAAGAAAAATAATGAAAAAATCAACAAAAACTCCTTAAAACGTTTTATTTTATAGTCATATAGTGGATGCTTGAATTTTAAATTTTTTTTTAAAGGTGCTGCAGAGTGGGATGATTCAGATAGAAAACAAGAATCTTTTACCACTCCAAAACCATCACACACTACTTAAAATGTTTTTTTTTTTTTTTTTTTTTTTTTTTTTAAATACGCCTCTAATGTATTGTACTTAAGGATGCCAGGTTTGTCTCATAACTTTTTGTATTTAAGCCCTATAGAATTTCCGGCAGTTCAGTAGAGTTATTTTAACATATTAGTATTTATTTGATTGAAAAAATGAGAAGCATTTGGAAGGCAATAAATTTTATTACAATTTCCTTCAATCATTACCGTCGCGGTTGATTTAGTTTTTGCATGTAATATAAAATAGAGCTAAAATGGTTAAGCAGTTTCTACTGAACTTTATTAACGTTTGCATTATTTTTTTAAATAATAATTTCCTTAATATTACCATGTTTTGTGTTTCTTTTATCGTTTACTATCTGTACAAATGATATAAATTGTGTAATTATTTGCTTTTTCAATTAATAAAATAAGATAATACGCAGTATAGTATTAAACGAGATTAGATACTTAAAAAGTTACAATAACGAAATCGTGCTACAATGAAGGTGGTAAAAAAAATTTGGATTTAATTTAAGCACACTTTAAAGCCCTTAAGTACGAATCATAGTAGTAAACAAACAATAGACTTCATTGGGATGGGTCAGCCGGGGTCTTAATCTCTCTTCATTCTGCCTACGACCAAATAGAAGGAAAATTACAAGAAGACCGTATGAAAATATGATTAGATATGCAAGTGAGTCTAGGGATGTGGGATCACCGATTCTAGTGAAAATATTTTTATAATACTAGTTGGAAAATTGTTATACACGTTTCAATGCCTTTTTTGCCCAACCCTAAGCGCTAAGAAATAAAAATGCTTTCTATTCTGTTTAAAAATTTTACCGTTCAACTTTTTGGAAGATAGTGGTGTATTTTCCCATGGGTTCTGAGTATTTGGTTCCAGGTCCAAATACTCCTGCCCCTGTACCTTTTGTGTTCTAGCTCCATCTGTGTACCAAAGTATGGTGCTATTCTTGAAAGAGTTGTTTCCCTCTCGTTCCCATTCTTTTTTGGTACCTAGGTTTATTCGTAGGTTTTGATTAAATTCAAACATCCTGTTCATGTCGTCTCTCGGAGCCATGAGTATCGTATGGTCTTTCGTATTGATATCTCTCCATTTTAGTTTTATTCCTGTTGGAGGTTTCTCTTTGGTAAAATTAATGATGGTTTTCTGCTCTGTCCTTATTACCATGTGGGGTAGGGGGATTAATCCCAGTACTTTTTCCATGCTAATTGTGGGACATGTTCTCATTGATCTCGTTATGCAGATGCATGCAAGTCTCTTTATTTTTGTGAGTAATTTTATTTTAGTTACTTGTTCTGCTTTATCAGCCCAGGCTATAGCTCCGTATATAAGAAAAGGTCTTACTATTATGGTGTACATCCATAACAGGGTTTCCGGTCTGCATCCCCAGTTCCTTCCTGCTATTCTTCAGCAAACCATCAAAGCTCGCGTTGCCTTCGTGATGGTAGAGCCGATGTGTTTCTTAAATGTTAGTGTTTTATCTAGTGTGATGCCCAGATATTTGACTTCTTTTTTGGTTTCTATCACGGTGTTATTGAGTGTTTTTCCCTCATGTGATCAAGTTTCTTTTTCCGTGTAAAAGCGACTATAGTTGTTTTATTAGGGTTGATTCCTAAGTCAGCGGTTTTACACCATTCTTCTGTGATTTTTAGCCCCTCTTGGATTATATCTCAGAAAGTTTCCTCGAATTTTCCCCTGGCAGTCAGGACTATGTTGTCCGCATATCACTGACATTTTATCCCTGTACGATCCAGGGTCTCGAGCAGTTCATCAACTGTTAGGCTCCATTGAAGAGGTGACAGTATCCCTCCTTGAGGACATCTCTTGGTTGTGCTAACTTTTATAGTGTCTGTTCCTATATTTGTTTCAGCTATTCTAGTTCTTAGCATTTCTCCAATCCATCTGGATGTGGTTTGGTCTACGTTTTTTTTTTCCCTAGGGAGACCTTCATTGATACATGAGATGCAATGTCGAAGCCTCCCTCAATATCGAGGAACGCGCTTCCTTTGTTTCCAGTGTTTCCTTTAGGTCACTAGTTAGCTGGTACAATGCGGTTTCTGTCGATCTTCCTCTGTATCTCTGTATACATGCTGACAGTAATGGAGAGGCTTGTCTACCAGTGCTGTCGTTCTTATATGGTTGTCTATCAGCTTTTCAAGGGTTTTTAGTAGAAAGGATGTTAAGCTGATTGGTCTGTAGGATAACGTACATGCTTCAAACTTGTTAAATTCATAGTATTTTTATACATTTACGCTCCTTGTAAAATTCTTGCCTAAATTATCCATTGTATTACCTGTTAACTATTTGTACACACCCTTGAAATCCGAATATAAATGAAGATTTAATCATCCCAATAGAATTATAGAAAAGAAGGCGAACCAGTTATGTTAAACCGTTAAGACCTTTAGGAATTGCTGTGGATCTTACGCCTGACCGATAAAGGTCTTACAGAACGAAATTTTTGGTGATCTAGGTCCCTATATAATAATACAATTAAAATTGCTTAAAATCTATTGGTCAGAAAATAACAATGCATTTCAGTAAATTTGAATTTTCTCGCCCGCTTTTTTTTCTTATTTTTTTAAATAACAGAAAACAGAGTTATTACATTAGTTTTCCCACAATAAACCTTTGATACAAAATTTTGGCTTGAAAAAATCTCGTCCACATCTCGAGCCTCGCCTGTCCTCACTGAACCCTGACTGGGCCTCCTTCGGCTTCCAGACTGGGCCGCCCCCGCTTCTTTGGCCTTCGCCATCTTCCCGACCTCGCTCAACCTGCCGAGGGCACCATCGTCTCCGGCCGAATCTGGTCAACCCAGTGAAAATTTTTTTTTCTTTTTATTTTCCACTTGTAACCAGTTTTTTGTGAATTTTCTCTTCTTTTTCTTACGATTTTACATAAAATGTAAGCTTTGTTGGGCTAGCATGAAAGTAGAACACTTCTCCAGATTTCAATATTTGTTGTAAAACTGAATTTGGATATTTGGATAAAATCCAATGAAGTGATTTATTTTAAGTGGCAGAATAGGACACTGGAGATAAAAAATCTCAGCTAATACAGCTCAAAATTGTAATTTTTTTGTTTGGCATAAAAGTTAGTTTTTAAACATGCATAAAACAAATCCGATACTTTTTGTGCTAAAAACGTTTTTTTCCTACTTCAGTAACAGAAAGTTATTTTACTTGGTAAAAAATTTCGTACACGACCTAAAAAATGCCTAGTTTTGTTTGCTATGAAAAAACGCATTTAAATGTATTAAAAGGCGATTACAAATTCGAAAGTTTTTTTTTTATAAAACAATTATTTTTGGCTACTTCTGTAAGATGAAATATTTATTACTAGGAGGAAAAATTTTGAACAAAGTCTAAAAATGTCAATTTTTTTTATGAACGTTGGTATTTAAATCGATTAAAGGAGTTAAAACTAATCCGATAGATTTTTTTAAACTTTTTTGCGTACTTTAGTAAGAGAATTTTTTTACTAGGAGAAAAAATTGCGTATACAGCCTAAAAAATGTCTAGTTTTTGTTTGTTATGAAAATTCGTACTTAAAGATTTTCTGTAACCTTTTTACGTATTTAGTATCATATACTACGGTTCTTCCATATTAATTATTATTACGTAATAAAACAAATAATAACGTTGAAATAAATTCACAACGAAGGCACAAAAACATATTTAAAAAAAATGACTTAAATTAACTTTATTTTTTGTTAATTCCATTATATTTCGTGTTCCGATTGACCAACTAACTCCTTTCAATTAATTAATCTTAATTTAAAGTATTGTATGAAATGAAAAAGTTAGTGTCACGAGCAGGATTCGAACACACGACCTTCGGCTCAATACGCCGTTGCTCTACCACTTGAGCTATCGTGACTTCGAACCACTCTGACACCAACTCCCCATCAAAACCAACCTTTCGACTTTTCCCTCCTTTTTGCCATTTTTCAAATGTCGTTTATTTATTTATTTTTTCTAGGATTAATCTCATATACTACGGTTCTTCCATATTATTTTCTTATCCTACGTAAAAAAAACAAATAATAACCTTGAAATAAATACACAACAAAGGCGCAAAAACATACTTTAAAAAATGCCTTAAATTAACTTTTGTTTTTAGAGTTTCTAAGGTTAATTAAAATGATCGAATCCAATATTTTTTGTCCTAGTATCTCCAAACAAGTTTCATTAAAATCGGTAAAAGTCGATAGTATTCTTCCTGATTTACGTTTCTCTTGGCAATTCGGCATCCCGCAGTCATCAGTGTCTGCCTACAGATAATCTTGAAACTAACACCACCAAAATTAGTCGGTTCCGGTGCTCCTTTAACTGATTTTTGAATATTTTCCTTTCAGGAAAATCAGGATACAGGTCTGTGTCGAAAGACTGTAAATTGACATTTTTCAGAATTAGGAGACATTCTCTTCCAAGATACAATCTCATTCATTTGGCGATATTGGAGTGGAAATTTTTAAAAAATAAATTTATGGAAAAGAATGAAAAATTATCACGTTTGACTGGAATTTAAAATAACATTATCTACACAATTTTATTTGTCTCTCATGTAAAATCATCATGTCTGGAAATGTTGAGTCAATAGACAGTAGGTCATTACAGATCAATAATAAATTACACGGAACCTCTTTCTTGTCGGACAGAAACTCCGCGATGAATTCCAATGAATGACGGTTGTCGTTCTGCCTGCCACCGGATATGGATCCGATACGGTCTGGTGCATTTAATTCCAGACATTTGTAAAAAAATCGAATTTTTTCATCGGGAAATTATTTGAATAGAATATTGCAGCGCGTTACGGGCCGACGTGAATTACCATTGCCAATTAAGGACGATCGGTTGGATTGTTCCACAGTAATTGACAGCCTGACGTCGGCGGTAAAGATAAAATTGGTTTTACAATGGTCAGCAATAACTCTGACTCGGCAACACAGGCGATAACAGATTCTCGTTTATGAAACATTTTTGTATGGACAAAAAAAAACAACAAAAAAAATCAGACAGAAAAAAGACTTCGGCCAACTTAAATTTTTTGTATTATTCTCTCAATCTCTCTCTCCTCTCTCTCCTCTTTTCCCTCACTCTCTCTCTTCTCTTTCTTTCTCTCTCTCTCTCTCTCTCTCTCTCTCTATCTCTCTCTTTATGTGTCCCTCTTTCCCTTTTTCTGGTACGAATGAGTGCTATACGACTCTAATTCTAATACTCAACTCCGACTTTCCACCTTCATGAAGCTTATGCGGGTGTAACCTGTTAATTAATGAAATCAGACACCCATTCTCAGAAATAGAAACTGACTACATGATCCCGGAAATATTCTGTACAACATCCTATAAAGTATGAACAGGCTAACCATAAGAAGGACCTTAGGCAAATCTTGGGGATTAAAACCGAAAATGGCCTATTGGCTATACACGGCAGTAATAAGACCAAGAATAACCTAGGTCTGGTGGAACAAAGCTCAACAAAAAGTACCTACCCAAACATTAGGCAGCATAGCAGACTAGCAAACCTATGTATCACTGGGGCAATGAGAAAAACCCCTACGAATGCATTAGAAACTCTGCTAAACCTACATCCATTGGAAATATTCGTACAAGGAGAGGCTAGGAAAAGGTCACTTAGGCTCCAGAAACAATTAAATTGGAAAGGAACTAAACAATTCGGGCATACAACCATAATCAACAAAATCAGACACCCATTATTAGAAATGGGGACTGATTATATGATCCCGGAAACATTCTTCACAACTTCCTATAAAGTCTCAACGGACTACAAAGGAGAGGAGAACACAGGAGAGCATCAGATGCAATGATATGGTATACAGATGGCTCCAAAACGAACGAAGGAACCGGATCAGGCGTTTTCTGAACAAGCCCAAAACATGAGCAATCAAACTCATTAGGGAAGTGCACTTCGGTCTTTCAAGCAGAAATACATGCCATCAATGCTTGTGCCCTGGAAAATCTTAAAAGAGGTTACACTGGCAAAAAAAAATCCTCATAAGATCTGATAGCCAAGCAGCCATTAAAGCATTAGCATGTAAAAGAATCACATCAAAATTAGTCAGTGAATGCATCCAAAATCTCCAATACCTTGGGAAACACAACAACCTGATGATATCTTAGGGCACAGGGGAATTTGGGGTAACGACAAAGCAGACAGTCTGGCCAGAGATGCAAGACCATACATAGTCCCTATACTCGGGATAACAAAAACAAATATAGCATCCTCCATCGCAGAATGGAGCAGTGCTAGACATAGTAAACTTATGGTGAAACAATCCTCACCAAGACTGGCAAAAGCACTGCTGCAATTGGAGAAGGCCAAACTCAGAGGAGTTGTAGGACTACTAACCGGTCACTGCCATCTGAGAAAACATTTAAACAACATGGGTATATACAGCGATGATCCCATTTGCAGATTATGTAATGAGGAGGAAGAAACAGCCACTCATATCATCTTCGAATCCGAAGCAACAGCTCAATGGAGATTTAACCTAACGTACGGAAAACTCTTAGGGAATCGAATTGCAGCAGCGACAGTCAATGACCTGATACTTCTAAGGAGAAGGAACTAGGAAGGTACAAGCCAGAAGGCTGTAATGCCTGGGGAGCGCAAATCCCGCTTCCTTGTATCCTTTTTTACCATACCATACCATGAACAGACTATAAAGAAAAGGAAGAGCTCAGGAGAGAATCAGATACGGCACTAAACATGCGGAGGAACCGGATCTTGTGTTTTTTGTACAAACACAAAACACGAGCAATGAAACACATTAGGGAAGTACACTTCAGCCTTTCAAGCAAAAATACCATGCCACAAATGGTTGTTCCCTAGAAAATCTTAACAGAATTTACACTGGCAAATTCACCCTCATAACATCGGTTAGCCAAGCGTCCATTAAAACATTAGCGTGTAAAAATATCGTCAAAACTCGTCAGTGATTGCAACGAAAATTTCCAAAATCTGGAGAAACATAACAACCTGATGATATCTTGGATAGCAGGGCAGAAAACATTTTGGGTAATGAAAAAGCAGAGACATTGGCCAGACGAGGGTCTGCAAGACTATATGAAGGGCTGAACCTAAACTTGGTACAAAAAAAAAAGAATCTCTCTCTCTCTCTTTCTCTCTCTCTCGCTATTCTCTCCTATCTCTCTTTCTCCCGGTCTTTCGCTCTTTTTCTTATCTCTGCTTTTTCTCCCTTTTTTTGTCTCTCTCGTTCTCTCTGTATTTTCCCTCTCTCACTTTCTTCTCCTCTTTCTGTCTGTTTTTTTATTGATATTTCTCTTTCACGCTCTTTCCCATTCCTCTTTCTGTATCTCTTTCTTTTTCTCTTTCTCTGATCCCTTTGTTTCCCTTTCTCTTATTCCCTTTTTCTCTTTTCTGTCTTTATCTTTCTTTTACTCTTTCTCACTTTCATCCTTTCCTGTTTCTTTTATTTTTACTCTCTCCCTCCCCCCTCTCTCACTCTCCCTCTCTCTTCTGTCCTCTTCAGCTCACTTAGAATAGAAAAAAAACTAAAAGAAAACTGCAGTGAGAAATAGAACTCCAATTATACAAAATTTTTTGAAACTTGATCATATTTAATGTTCTTTTGCCTACAAATTCACTTTTTTAAATATGAAATTATCCATTTAATCTAAGTTTTTATATTTTGTTATTATATATTGTTATTATATTGATTTGGAAAGCCTTCGAACAGATGATCCGTCGACAGTGGTGAGATGAAATTTTAATCGCCTCTGCTATGCTTATCCTCACGGCTGACGTGCCTGGGTACAAACAATGTTAAGCATAAATGTGTTGGGAGTGGTGACATTAATCGATTCACCCAATGGAAAACCTATTTGATTATACAGTCGTTGTATTTTTTGTACACAGTTAAGAATTTCTTTCTGCGGATCGTTGTAACACCGCAGTCCCAAAACAAAATAAAGCTTATAATTTTTGAGTACAAAAGTGGCATCGTGTACAATAAGTTTTAGTGCGATAATTGGATTCTTTCTGCTAATTATAGTAAATACAAGCATTTCTCGATTCCGAAAGCCAAATCACGCCTTGGAAGTATTTTTCACAATTATCCACTCCTCGCTCATATTCAATTTTGTCAATTACATTTTCTAAATTTATCAGCCGGATTTGGAGGGAAATTCGATATTAGTAAAAGCAGGTAATTGCACTGATTAAACTGGATGAGCACTGCCAGTCATTAGGGGGCATTGTTACGGAGTTGTATCCTGTTTTGAATTTCGAAGCGAGATTATCGCGTCTTTGCCTAATGAGGTGGCCTCTTTTGATCGTTTCACTGTTATAGTGGAACAATTAAATTAAATTCCTTCCTCCTGATGTATTTCACAAAATGTATTTCTGTCTATTTGCCACGTCGGAATAGAGTTTTGCAAGTAAGGTGGTTGTATTTATGCAACATATTTTATGCAAATTCTCTATTTCAAAAATACTTTAATTTCTAATAAAAATTCTCTATAGCAAAAATTAAAAAAATTACATAAAATATGTTGCATAAAATGCAAAATAAATAAAAACATATTACATCTGTAAAAATAGAAGAAACAACAGAATATAAAAATTGATAATATCTTTTTTAGAAAATGTATTATTCACCTAAAAGCTTATTCTCTCTCTCTCTCTCTCTCTCTCTCTCTCTCTCTCTCTCTCTCTCTCTCACTCTTTTCTTTTTTTAAACACTCTCTCTTTTCGGCCTAACACTTTTCCTCTCCTCTTTCTCCCTCTTCTATTACCTCTCTCTCTCGTTTTCTTTATTTCTTTACTTTTCTTTTTCTATCTCTAACTCTTTTCACTTTTTTACACACTCTCTCCTCGGTCTAACACTTTTTTCTGCCCTCTTTCTCTCTCTTTCTATTTATCTCTCTTCCGTTCTTTCTTTCTTTCATTCTCTTTCTCTACCGCTCACCCTTTTCTCTTACACCCACTCTCTCCTCGGTCTAACACTTTTCCTCTCCTCTTTCTGCCTCTTCTATTACGCCTCTTTCTTTCTTTTTTTCTTTCTTTCTTTCATTTTCTTTCTCTACCTCTAACTCTTTTCACTTCTTTTACACACTCTCTCCTCGGTCTAATACTTTTTTCTACCCTCTTTCTCACTCTTTCTATTACGTCTCTCTCTCTTACTTTCTTTCATTTTCTTTCTCTACCTCTAACTCTTTTCACTTCTTTTACACATTCTCTCTCCTCGGTCTTACACTTTTTCCTGCCCTCTTTCCCTCTCTTTCTATTACTTTCTTTCTTTCATTCTCTTTCTCTACCTCCCACTCTTATCTCTTTTTTTAGACATTCTCTCTCCTCGGTCTTACACTTTTTCCTGCCCTCTTTCTCTCTCTTTCTATTACTTTCTTTCCGCGGTAGCCGAGTGGTTAGCATGAGAGACTCTCACGCCGCGGTCGTGGGTTCGATTCCCACCGTCGCCTCTGGCCCTTTTTTCACAATAACCCCNTAATATCACAATCATTACAATTGAGTTGGTAAACCCCGCTTTTTGCCAAGTTGTCTACTTTGTCTTTAGGTTTTGAGAGGATGTTTTTAAGTGAACTTCTTCTTCTTTCTTGTGTTTAAGTGAGTTCTTTCTCTCTCACATACACACCCACTTACAAGGCAAGTTCGGCTGCTTATTTGAAAGATATGATCACATCGCTTACAGTATGACTGTCAACAGATAACGCCGTGTACATGCAATCACTCTGGAGTGTACTGATCAAAAGTATAATTATAAAGTTTTTCTTGGGCTTTGACTTCAGGCAACAACTTCTGAATCCAGAGTGGAAGAATCAGCTACAACTGCTGATTGATTCGATCTTCAAATTATTGGACGATAAAGAGGAAAGGAGAGAGTTTAGTTCACGACAGATTGCAAATTACCTGACTAACTGGACTGATATTTGCAAATGCTTCAAGAAAGAATGAATTTTTTTCTGAAGATTTTATTTATCTGAGAGANGAGAGAGAGAGAGAGAGAGAGAGAGAGAGAGAGAGAGAGAGAGAGCGATAAAGTGATAAAGCTGAAAGAAAAAAGTAGAGAAAAATAAAGTAGAGAAGTAGACTGACAGAAAGAGAGACACCCCAAGTTTATTTTCATTAAAATAGTCTCAATATAATATTTAAAGTAAAGTAAGGAATAAAATTTAAACCAATGTCAAAGCAATGGGACTTTGAGCTCGAAATTAATTCATTAATCATCTAAAAAGTAGAAAACAGTCAATTTTTTGTGTGGCTGCCCCCTTTCTGAGCCCCTGAGGAAGAAGACACTCGTTTGTCTTTAGCCAAGAAAGTGCATCGATGGTAAAAGTTTCTAAACGGAATGTTTCCGAGACAGAGAGAAGCGCAGAAGCGATGGAAATTGTACGGCTTAATAGCCATGAACTCCATGAATGTTCGATAATGAAAAGCCGGTCGTTCTATGAATTGTGGGCATTCTAATATGAGGGTTTATACGGTTTACTTTGTTCAAGACCAATTTATCGCCTTTGGTCCTTCGATAGCGTTTAATATCGATTCCTCCTTGGCCAACCAACATGATTAATTTTAAAAATAACACTAATAACATCTTCTAATTGAAATCTTTTTGTTAAGTGAAACTATAGCAAGATAGGAAATTCTATGTTTTTATGCATATATCATAGGTCCAAAACTCCATCAAGTTGTTACACTTGAAGTCAGTTTTCTTAGTTAAGGCAGCTTAATAAAAAAAATGTAATCGAATCATTTCCGTACTTTTTCTACACACCTTTCATAACTAAATAAGGTTTTTAGTTGAGATAAAAAAAGTCAGTGTCACGAGCAGGATTCGAACCCATGAGGAGGGAAAATTCAAAAAAAGGTGGGGTTGAGATGGGAAGTTAGTGTCCGAGTGGCTTGAGTTCATGATAGCTCAAGTGGTAGTCGAGCAGCGGCGTAACTATCCAAAGATCGTGGGTTCGAATCCCGCTGTTGACACTGACTTTTTTATCTTAACCAATACTTTTCATAAATATTAATTAATTGAAATATGTTAATTGGTCAATCGGACCACGAACTGTAATGGATCTAATTATTACACTAAGTTCTCACCTCTAGGCAAAACGGAATAGTCACTAATGCCATAGACTTCACGGTGTGGTATTTGTCTCGGCATTTCGTGAACATAAATTAAATTTTAACAACTGACCAATTTGACGTCGTTGGTCATATGCAATCCATTTTTTATAACAAGTTGTTATTTTATTGTGAATATGCTTGGTTCTTACGATTATTTAAAAGAAACTCGACTTTACAGAAATCAGACAGACCCGCACTAGACAATCGACAGAAAAATCTCACAATAAATTTTCTGAAAATATGAAGAATAACGTCCATAGCTATGTTTATAGCTCATTGAACCCAAGTGAGTTTCTTCGTACGATAAACCGGAAATTATTATGTTATATAAAAAAATCAAACTATCCTTTTTGAAAGATTTTACCTTTTTTCTGTCAATATTTCAACAATCTTAATTTTTTTTTTGCTATCGTAGGAGAGAATTTAAGATTGTTGAAATATTGACAGAAAAAAGGTAAAATCTTTTACAAAGCATTGTTTGATTTTTTATATAACGTATTAATTTCCGGTTTATCGTACGAAAAAACTCACTTGGGTTCAATGAGCTATAAACATAGCAATGGACTGTTATTCATCATATTTTCCGAAAATTTGGTTTTTTCTTTACATTTAATGTAAAATATCCTACAGTCGATTAAACGCCTTGTTTGAACAATGAAAGTATCAAAATGAATCAATAATCACCAGTTGCTCTGATGACCTTTTTCATGTAATAGTCATAAAAGAAAAGGGTGGAAAAATCTACTATACTCTATGGAATGACAACATTAGGGATTTTTTTCAATTTTGTCTCGGTTTAGTGTATTCGGCTTGTCCGTAAAACGTGTAAGCTTTTGATAGAATCTGGCACCCGGGGATGCTTTATAACCTTAAACGCTTCATACTCCTTATCCTCCTTCAGAGAGGAGTGAGGCAACGAGTTCTTGGAAGTCAAACAGATACAAGCCGGTGTCCCACAAGGGGGCCTTGTTGGTCCCATTCTTTATACCATTTCGCTCACCTACCTATACATCCTAATACGCTATTGCAATTTCGTCCTCTAATTCGAATCCTATCCAAGCTACCTCCAAAATCCAGGTTGAGGACAAGACTAAATGAAGAGTAATTGACAAACCAGTCTTTCCCTTAACTGTACACCGACAAAGAGGTTCGATTTCCATTCAAATCAAGTATTTAGGACAATGCCTGTCCAGCCCACACAAGATTTAAGAGACAGCAAACAGAAGACTTGGAAACTACGAAGACTTCTACGACCGTGAACATTAAACAATTGGAATAATCGAAAAAAAGTTGTGAAAAATTGAAACGGCCTGAAAAATGAAATATCTCGAATACAAAGAATCAGACTTTGGACAACGAGGACTTTTTAGTCCAATTCGACCTCCTGAAGTATTGACGTCGGTTCACTGGACACCGTACATACGAACCTTTTGCCAATTTATGATCCTACCTAAACTTCGAAACTATAAATTATTCTATTACACTTATTTTATTATACTACATAAATAAAAAAACAAATCTGGGTATATAACGATATATAAAAACCTTAAATGACATGCTCGAAAATGGCAGAAAAATATATTTTTTTAAAATGGCCAATTGGCAAGAAAATTCAGGTATCTCTATTTTACGACATGATATCATATCATCAAAAAAATCGCTGATCTTGCGTATTTAGCATCCCCTTGTTATTTATGAATATATTATTTTTTGCAGTATTTCTTCTAGCATTTCTTGCATTGGTAAACCTTGCATAAATACAAGGGACATTATTTTAAGGATCGCTTTTCACCCATACTTATTTTTGTAATTTTTTCGTCAAATTGTCCTATCTTCACCGTTTGCACTGTATTTTAAGTGTTTTAACGGATGAGAAAACCTTCGGCCAAACGCATGATTAATTGACGTTAATTCCATCAGAGTTGAGGCATGGTGAAACTTGAACGTTGATAGGCGTAAAACTTCTTACACTGCTGTCAACTGTAATTGCACAGGAAGACGACCGTGTTTCAGTAGTATCGGGTTTGTTCGTTAGCTTCAAACTGTTAACACGTGTAATCAAGTTAATTTTAATTATGCTTTAGTTCATCAAAGTAGGTATTTTCGATTAAAAACTACTTAGAAACAAATGGCTTCTGTTTCAAGAATATATGTGTCATAATAAGTTCAGTCTGTTGTTAAGTTGTGAAGGTGAACTTACCTCATATTTAGCAAATATTTTTTGACATTTTGTATAATACAATGTATTTCCTTCAGTAAATACCTTTCAAAAATATATTAACGTCACATGGTTTATTCGTCAAACTAACTAGATTTAGTGTTAGGTTAGAGTCTGGTAGGTAGGGTCAGTTTTAGGATTCGGTTAGGGTTTGATTAGCTAGAGATAATTTTAGGTTAGGGCTAGATCAGAATTAAGCGGGGAACACAATTACCCGATGCAACGCTAAGCTACGCTACCCGATGCTACCCGACGCAATTTCACGTTTTGGTAGGATGTGCGCATCTATGCGACGTCAAGCGCACGTGGATGCAGTCACACAGCGTGTATCACAATAATCATTATCACAATTGCAACTCCTCTTTTGTTCTTAATGCACTATTTTGAGCAAAACCTTGTAATAAATTGTTAGTTAAATTGTATGAGCACTACCATGTAATAAATTGTTTATTAATATAATTATATTAAATAAAGTTATTCCGGTGTTTTGATAAATTTTCTACCAAACCATTAAATTTTTAAAAAAATAAAAACTAATGAATTTTTGATCTCGGTTAATTTGGTTTATATAAAAATAAGTTTGTTGTAATTCATATAATGACAATAGTACATGTAGTTTGAATAAAAATATGAGTGTCCGGTTCTTTTGTCTTCGACTGTTCTCGATGCTACCAGACGAAAATCTGGACAGTGGGGTAGCTTTGCGTGGCATCCGGTAAGTGTGTTCCCCGCTTTAGGTTCCGGCTAAAGCCAGAAACACACTTACCCGATGCTACGCCATGCGACGCTAGCCGATGCTACCCGACGCAAATCAAAACTCCGATTTTCCATAAGGTTGCATTACTCCCGTGCACATCTACCCGATGCTATGCCACGCTAACCTACCCGACGCTCTGCGATCCCCACTGCCCAGATTTTCGTCTGCTAGCATCGAGTACAGTCGAAGACAAAAGAACCGGACACTCATATTTTTATTCAAACTACATGTATTATTGTTGTTATATTAATACCTATTTTAATATAAACCAAATTAACTGTGATTAAAAATTAATTAGTTTTTATTTAAAAAATTAATTTTAATGGTTTGGTAGAAAATTAATCAAAACACCGGAATACGATTTTTTGATATAATGAATTTAACTAACAATTTATTGTACTCGCTTCGGCGGTACATATACTAAAATTGGAACAATTTATTACACGGTTTTGCTCATAAAATTTAATTAACAATTTATTTCATAGTTTTGCTCGTAAAATTACACCATTTTGTAATGTCGGGTAGCATCAGAACAGGACACTCATATTTTTTGTAGTTTATTTCAAACTAAGTACATGTAATTTTGTCGTTATATTAATTACAACATGTTATTTTAATGTAAACCAAATTAAACGAGATAAAAAATGCATAAGTTTTTATAAACATTGTTTAATTATGATGGTTAGGAGTAACTTTATTTAAAACAATTAAGTTTAACAAACAATTTATTAGATGGTTGTGCTCATAAAATTTAACTAACAATTTATTACAAGGTTTTGCTCAAAATAGTGCATTAAGAACAAAAGATGCGTTGCGATTGTGATAGTGATTATTGTGATAAACGCTGTGGACTTTACGCGACGTGTGCTTGCGTCGGATAGCATCGGGCAGCGTCGCATGGTGTAGCATCGGGTAAGTGTGTCCCTGGCTTGAGGTACGGATTTGGTTAACTAGGGTTAGTGTCAGCTTAGGGTTTGGTTATTTTTGAGGTTAGGAGTAGGGACCGTTTTGGTAAGGCTAGTGTTATGTTAAGATGAGGTTACATATCCTTGATTCAAGGTTTTTCTGGAGAGAACCACAGAGCGTATGGACGTGTGAAGAGAGAGTTTTATATATGAAGATTCCCAATAAAAAAAAAGTTCAGTGGGGCTTGAAAGCGTGACCCAGGTAGAGTGCTGGGGATTATTTGCTATGTCTCTGCAGTACGTTTATCTGCAGCCAATTGGCGAACCAAATTATCCAAATTTATTTCTCATCCCTCTACATTTCCAATTTTTTTCATTCTTTCAACGGATTTATTTTCCTTAATTTCATAGAATTCACGGTAATTGGTTTATAAGATTGTTAAACAATGTTTTTCATGGCTACCTTGAATATGTAAAACAATACACAAACCTTCTTGCGGAACCTGCTTTGTTTGAATCCCTGTTAAAAACCGTATGGTTGTTTTCGTACCCAAGAACCTTTTGAGATAGAAGTTTCGGAAAGACAATATGTCGTTCGTACCTGTAACAATATAAATCTTTTTGAAACATGGGACTATTAATCTCTTAAAAATAATTGTTATTCTGTGTTAATATTTAATTGACAAAAAAACACAATCAACATGACAATAGTCAATTCGAACATCCACCGGAAAATTCCTTTTCTGAAAATCCCACTGAAATAGTGAACTATTTTTGGTGTTATTTATTTAAGTTTAATTTTTTATTGAATTTTTCTGTTGAGTTGGCATTTATACTGACCTATAAACATCATTGTAGCTATTTCCACAAACGAATGCACCTCTAAGATTAGAATGAGCATGAATGTCCAAAACAACGTCTAAATCGATGTTCTGTAAAAAAAATGTTTCAATTGTCGTTGAACAGTAAAACAATAAATTCACATTAAATTAAAAGTAACGTTAATTATTTATTGGTCTTTATACGAGTAGAAGGATTTAGAACGAATTTTGCTAAGAAATAAAGTCTTAATAAAATCCATCATATTTCGTGGTCCGATCAACCAAATAACTTCGTTTAATTAATTACTCTTTTTATGTATGGTATGGGTTGAAATGAAAAAGTTAGTGTCACGAACTGGATTCGAACCCACGACCTTCGGCTAAATACGCCGCTGCTCTACCACTTGAGCTATCGTGACTTCGATCCACTCGGACACTAACTTCCCACCTCAACCTCACCTCTCGAATTTTCCCTCCTTTTTGCCATTTTTCAAATCTCAAATTTTTTATCTCGACGTTCGAATCCCGCTCGAGAGACTAACGTTTTCATTTAAACCTTACATAAAAAGATTAATTAATTGAAAGTCATAATAAAAGTTTCAATCCTCAGGTCTTATCTGTCAGAGCGGTTTTTTTCGCGTACGACATGGATTAAACTCTACTGTCGGAGGAATACGGTTTTGTTAACAATAAATTTTAAAATAACTTGTATAAATCTCAACAAGTGAATGAGGAAGCTTGAAAATTGTTTTATGACAGTCAATTGAAAAAATAAATCCTTGTGTTGTATATCAACTTCAAAGGTCCAACCGGAAAAATAACTGAGTTAGCAAATAAAGCAAAACGCTTACTTTGTCCTGATCCAACGATGTGATATACGAATAAACAACGTCCAGCGTAGGATGAAGCCATTTGGATATTTTTGACCAGGATCGGTTCAAATCTATCCCCACCTCGGAGCACCTGGAAGAAAATTGTTCGCGTTAGTTGTTTTGTTTTCAAAATCGGCCAAAAAAAAAACTTTTAGAACAATAAAACTAAAAGCCTACCTGTGGTTTCCTAAAAAAACCCCATCGGGGTTTAACATGGGAATAATTTTGAAAACGACCTTTTCCCTCAGGCTAACTGCCGTGTTGTGATTGCTTATTAGAAAGTCGATAATCCCTGAAATGTAAATTAAATGTGAGTCATAAGATGTGGGTGTTAACTATTGATTATGGAATGGAGTGAATAACGAGGAAGGGTTGGAAAATAATTTATATTTTAAGTTATCCTAAATTACTCAGTTTGAACGATTTTTGAAGTTTGGATGTTTAATGATATCAAATAAAAATTTTATGTTTGTGATAAAGAGTTTTATAAAACATTAAACTCCCACAGAATTCCAGTTGTTTAATAAGCGATGATAATTTTCTTGTTTGATATTTTATAAAATATCAATAATAAATATAAGGTAAATAAAGTAATTTAAGGTGGGCGTTATCTATAAACAATTCATATTAATTTTTACCCTTCATTATGTATAAAAAAGAACATGTGGTTAAATGTGCAAGTTTATACAGATTATGGAAGCAGCGACTTTTTTTGGCGGACTTTTGTTCTTATTTAACTCGACTTCTAATCATTGGAACTTAATTGTTAATTAATTTTTTTCAGGGGAGTCTGTTTGGGTAAACCTTAAACTCTAAACTTTTACTGTATTTATTAGATAAGGCTTTAATTCACCCAAAATAATACAATACAAGGATTGCTTTTCAAGTGAATTAAGGCTCAAAGTGGTCCAGGGAGACAGGTTATCCACTTTAATATTCTCTCTATAAGCGTGCAAAGTTACTTTCTTTCGGTGTCATGGTGCTAAGCCCTCGATTAAATGATAATTATTTACTTTTTCAGGATGAAAGCCCAATTTACTAAAATACGTAACATATGGATAAACTATAAAATTATCTTTCAATTGATTAATCAGTATTTAAGGTATTTCTTGAGATAAAAAAAGTCAGGGATTCGATTTCATTTATCGCCGAGAATGAAATAAATTACACGACATTTGAAAAATGGCAAAAAGAAGGAAAAATTCGAAAGGTTGTAGGTTAGATGAGGAGTTGGTGTCCGAGTGGATCGAAGTCAGGATAGCTCAAGTGGTAGAGCAGCGGCGTATTTAGCCGAAGGTCGTGAGTTCGAATCCCGCTTGTGACACTGACTTTTTTATCTCAACTAATACTTAAATACAGATTAATTAATTAAAAGATATTGTTTGGTCAAGCGGACCACGAAAGCTAGTGAATCTATAAAATTATATCTCTCAAGATCTCCAAATAATTTTCAAATTATACATAAAAATAATTAAAATATTGGAAACATAAAATGTCATATATTAAATGGTTAAATAAAATTAAATATATATTTAGTGGTCTTATTGACCAAATTACTTTTTTCAATTAATTATTCTTTGTGTGTAAAGTATTGGTTGAAATGAAAAAGCTAGTGTCTCGAGCGGGATTCGAACCCACGACCTTCGGCGCAATACGCCGCTGCTCTAACCACGTGAGCTATCGTCAGACTTCGATCCACTCGGACACCAACTCCCCATGTCAACCTAACTTCCGAATTTTTGATCGGGGTTCGAAGTCACGATAGCTCACGTGGTTAGAACAGCTGCTTAGTGAGCCGAAAGTCGTGGGTTCGAATCCCGTTCGTGACACTAGCTTTTTCATTTCAACCAAGACGTTACATACAAAGAATAATTAAATTAAATATGTAAAAGGGCAAATTAATTTACAATATTATAAATCATTTCAACTTAACTTTTTTACGATGTTTTTTAGGATCGGAGATGTGATCCAATTAAAGTTTATTGGTACATCTCTGCCAAGCTTTCGACTCTTCATTCGGCTTATTTTTATGTTTACTTATTTTTATATTTTATACATTTTTTAGGCAATGATAAATCTGTATCTAGTATATTTCCTGTGGAGTTAGTGGAGCAGTGAGGGATATCGAATAATGATAAATTACGAGTTTTTTATTTAGGGACATTGAACCATATAGGAAAGTAGTCGAAGACTTGAGATCAAGTTATTTAATAATTTATAAAGAAAATCACAGTCAAACCTAGTTATTTTTCCCAACCAGACATGAGATCGTAGTTACAATTAAAATTGTGGTTCAAAAACCTGTACTAGTACTTAAAAAAACGGTGTTGAACCGTTTCGATACTGTTGATTTGTGAGGAGTAGTGAAAAACGAGACAATAGATACAAAATCAGACAATGGTCGAACGAAAGAGGTAAAGCGTAGATTCAATATTGTTATATTTTCAAAAGATTTTGAATAACAAAAACCAAAGTGCTTTTACAGCTTTAGAGGAAATTTTTAGATATATGGCATCTGAAAGATAATTTATAGTCAAAATGAATTCTTAAATCTTTAATTATATCAGCTTTGGTAAAGGTTCATTATAAGTAGAGTAGATGAAGTTTATTCAGTAGATCTGGTGATTAATTCTAGGAAAGGAAATTTGACTGCATTTAGAGATACTAAGCGGAAGTTCATTCAAAGAGCACCTCACAGTACAGGGAAGTAAGGTTCTCCTCAAGTATGACAAATTTCAAATCTTGATTTAATGGTCTTAATAAAGAGAAATAATAATGAGAAAAAGCAGTTGAAATGTCGTTAATAAAGAAAAGAAAAGAATAGACCAAGATGTGATCCTTGAGGTACACCTGAAGAAGCATGAAAATTAGAAGATTTTGCTTAATAGTAACAATTCTATCTAAATCAAATCTAACATCGCAGCACCAACGGTATTACTACTAAACCGAGGATGTCTTAGGACTAGAATGATAATAATTATGATAATGAAGACTCCGAAGGCATATGTATTAACTCGGAACATCAAAAACAAGCCAGTTCATTGCCGGATATTGCCAGAAAGAAGATTGGCTGTGATTGATTCTTCATGGGAGAGGAAAAGACAAGGCCTCAGGATAGACACGGGAGCTTTTGTACATAATGTCCAGTAGCGTTTTGAGAAGTTTATATCGTCAGTTCAGCTTTATTATTTAAGTTGAGTGTGGAGGTTCTAAGTAAGTGTTTTGTCGATGAAGTTTCAAATAGCAGACCACATTCCTTGCTGTCAGAGAACTTGAGTTGTAGTCGATTGGAGGACAGTTGATACGACGAAAGGGTGAAAGTAATTCTTGCATTTGGTTTCATTAAGTGATCTTCTTTGTTTGAAACATTCTTCAAACGGAATATATGATCCTGGAGGTTTCTGGAAGCTACTACTTGGTCCCAGTGCGCCGAAAGAATAGCAGTATCATCTGCATATGCGAGGAGTACTCTATCGTGATCGATAGTCTGCGGTGTGTAATCAAGAAAGAGTGAAACCGAGGATGTTACTTTTCGCAACATCCGTCAGAGTGAATAGAGGAGAAGGATGTCCCGAGTAATACTTGAAAGTACCTATCGGACAGATAAGACTAAATTTTTATTAAAACTGTTATACTAAATTTTAGAATAAGGTAGTGGAAGGATGCCAACGAGCTTGCCTGGGTCCCACTCTCAATCGAAGTTTTACCTAAGTTCTAGGAAATCACCTCAAGGGCTTATAAAACGTCCTGTTGTCCTGTTCAGTGGTAGTGATCTCGCCGGAACTTGAACACACTCTTTCGTTCATATTGATTCTTGCGGTAAAAAGATAGCAGGAGCTTTTAAACCAAATGTGTTCGAGTGAGAAGAGGTGACTGTGTTTGGAGAATTTCATCGGAGTGTATATTGAAAAGAGGATGGGGCCAAGTATGCTGCCTTAAGGGACACCCGCGTCGTCATGGTTGAATGTCCCGAATGCTACTTTTTACATTTTAGGATAACGTTTTGGAAGGATGGCCTTGAGTTTCCAGAGCATGCCAGGGTCCCACACTCTAGTGAAGTTTTGCCGAAAATTTAGGAAACCACCCCAACAACTTCCGCTCAAGGGAGGTTGCAACGTCCACTACCCTGTGGCCGGGTTCAATGGTAATGATCTCGCCGAAACATGAACATAATTTATTTCGTTCACATTTATTCTTGCGGTAAGAAGTAGGAAATGGAATGTCAATGTATATTGGAAAAAGGATCGAGGCATGGATGCGTCCTTGACAGACTATCTACAGGCTATCTTTAGAAACTTTTATCCGACCAAAATCGATGTTTTTCTAGAGATTGTCTTAAAATATGAAACTATTAAATTGCATTTAAAGAAAAAACAATGTGTTGAAACAGAAGATAAGGAAAATAGTCTACATACCTTGGCATACATAAGAAGCGGGCGATTCTCCTGGATGAACTCTCGACAGGATGACAACAACGTGAACTTTTCCGTTCGGAGACATGTTCTTGGGATGCGTGATCGTTACCAATTCTACGCGTCTCTTTTGCTGGCATAATAATGTAATAAACATTTCAATATTAGAAATTAAACAAATATTCTTAGTTAGAGAACTTACAATGGATTGACCGAGTAGTTCTCTTTTGAAAAACGGATAATTCCTCTTTTCCAATAGGTCCATGTGAGCCTGGTGTTTTGTGTAGGAATACGGATAACAAAACGCGAACTGGTAGACGTCTTCCTCTTTATCAAAATTAAACGCAAGGCTGAGGATGTAGTTATTGTTGTGATAAGGCGAACTGTGGTAAAAGACGTTGTCGTTCGGCATCCTCTGCCTAGGAAATTTGACACAATATCTTGATATATCCAGGTATATAAATAAATGAACAGACTGATGAAATAATATTAGAAAACGTTTACCAAGTCGGCCTACTTGTTGACTTAACAATCGGGGTCATCCCGTACAAGAATGAATTTCTCCTTTTCCCGAAATTAATTATGTTAAGAATCACCCTCTGAAACAAGAAAAACGATTAATTTAAACTATTAATATATTACTTCGTGTTTAAAAGAGAGGAAGCTTGGCTTTTTTGATCAGATAAATATTTAAACATGCTGCTGGCCACCCACTCGGGGACGCTTATTTAAGTTCTAAGTTTAAAGTATGAGTTTCCTTCGTGAATTTGAAATTACCTTGTTAAGCGTTAAAAGTACTGGAATTTTCACCTTGAGTAAGTAAAAGTTGAACGTGAACTTTATAAAAGTGTTTTGAAAAATAACGACCAGTGTTATATTTCCATACTTGAACAGGCCGAAGAGATTAACATTAAGATAATTTTATCCAGCGAATATTTCAATCTAAAAAAAAAATATTTCTAGTTTCTGTACCACTCCAAATGTTGTCGTTCTGTAAAAGGTTTTCTTATCCACATCACCATAGAATTCACGCTAATTTGTTTACAAGACTTTAAAAAAAATCAGTAATTTTTGACTTCTTTCTTTAGGGATGATAGTGCCCGGTGCATTGGGCGGGCAGGACAGAAGAGCCAGATGTATATACACTACACTGCCAACAACACTGGAGTAGAATTCTCAGAAGAATTCTAATTCCAAAACAATAAGATAATATATAACTAATTCGATATAAAATGAAATTCAAGGCCAATCTGAGGTGGATATTGAAAATTTTAAAGCCAATCTCCAGTTAGTTCAGCAGCCGTTACGATTCCTCTTCGGGCTTTAACATTACAAGTTTCTATCTTTATAGTACATCTATTTCAAAGTTATCAGTTGATTCGGTTGCTTCCAGATTAGAATAAGAAAATTTTCCATATTATTTGATTTAATTAAATGTGATTAGATACATAAAATGTCACAAAAACAAAAAGACGCTTTCTGTGTAATAGGTCAAAAAATATTTTTGTTAGAATAAACAACACGGATTCATTTTAAGCAGCCTTTAAAGCTTAAATTAATAAGCCTTAAATACGAATTTTAATAGAAAACAAATAATACAACTTTTTGTGCTGGATTTGCTCCGATGTCTGGTGTTGTTCGACTTAAACCTTCTTTGGATTGTATCGAAATCTTACAATATTACAACCTTTCAAAAGAGTAATTCTTCGTTTTACAGGATATGATATGCACAATTTAAGTTTTGTGTCAATATAAGTTAGAAAAATAAGGATGAATTAATTAATCGTCCAAACGCTTGCAAAATTTCTGGTTGATTAGTGCAGTCGTTTCAAAGCTACCTGCCTTTTTGTGATTTTCGAAAAAATTTATAAGACTTCCCCCCCCAAAAAAAATGTATTGAGGATTTTTTACAATTTGTTTAACAGCATAGGATAAGAAAATATTACGCAAGCTCCTATTAAAGAAGATTAGATGTAAAGCTTTTAGGTATAATTTGAAAATTATTTGGAGATCTTGAGAGATATAATTTTATAGATTCACTAGCTTTCGTGGTCCGCTTGACCAAACAATATCTTTTAATTAATTAATCTGTATTTAAGTATTAGTTGAGATAAAAAAAGTCAGTGTCACAAGCGGGATTCGAACTCACGATCTTCGGCTAAATACGCCGCTGCTCTACCACTTGAGCTATCCTGACTTCGATCCACTCGGACACCAACTCCTCATCTAACCTACAACCTTTCGAATTTTTCCTTCTTTTTGCCATTTTTCAAATGTCGTGTAATTTATTTGATTCTCGGCGATAAATGAAATCGAATCCCTGACTTTTTTTATCTCAAGCAATACCTTAAATACTGATTAATCAATTGAAAGATAATTTTATAGTTTATCCATATGTTACGTATTTTAGTAAATTGGGCTTTCATCCTGAAAAAGTAAATAATTACCATTTAATCGAGGGCTTAGCACCATGACACCGAAAGAAAGTAACTTTGCACGCTTATAGAGAGAATATTAAAGTGGATAACCTGTCTCCCTGGACCACTTTGAGCCTTAATTCACTTGAAAAGCAATCCTTGTATTGTATTATTTTGGGTGAATTAAAGCCTTATCTAATAAATACAGTAAAAGTTTATAGTTTAAGGTTTACCCAAACAGTGCAGACTCCCCTGAAAAAAATTAATTAACAATTAAGTTCCAATGATTAGAAGTCGAGTTAAATAAGAGCAAAAGATCGGCAAAAAAAGCCGCTGCTTCCATAATCTGTATAAACTTGCACATTTAACCACATGTTCTTTTTTACACATAATGAAAGGTCAAAATTAATATGATTTTTTTTATAGATAACGCCCACCTTAAATTACTTTATTTACTTTCTATTTTATAAAATATCACCCATCTACCTCAGTACTGGTGACTCGACCGAAGAAAAATGTCTATTTTTTGTTTGCTATAAAAACTTTTATTTAAAGTCGTGACAGGATACCTATACTTTATAAGAAGCGTCTTTCGGTGTTTTAATCTTGTTGTACAATGGACGCCGCTTATAAGACTCACGGATAAAAGGTTCAGTCGCTGATAAGACTCAGAATCGCCAGAAACAGTCCGGACGTGTCCGAATAGATTGAACAATTCGGTTATAAAACACACCACTTCGGATATAAGACTCAGTTTGCACCGCTCACAATGTAAATTTGAATTTGAAGACTAGTTTTACTAGATAAATTAGTTTTCTTACCTGCTAACACTAACTACGTCACTGATGCAGCCGTGTGACCAAGGAATCGAACCTTTAAAGCATATTACAGGTCAAAAATGAGAAAAACCCTTATCGTTCTTATTGACAAAACCTTAGAATCTCAATCAACTTCATCTTCAAATTCGACTTTGAAAGCTAACGACCACGCCAAGAAAATCAACATTCTCGAGGCTTTACACCCGGCGAACGAAGCGTGGAATAACGTTAGTTGAAGTGACCGTTGGAAACTTTTGTTTTTAAATTTTAATATATTTTGTTATAATTGGGTGATTAATTATCCGATTCAAGAATTTAATATTTTCGGATGTGTAATGGACACGTCTCTATGAATAAATGAGACCACTATCGCTGGTTTCCCGTTAAGCAATAATGGATCCCAAATCAATTATTTAAGGCTGTTAACCAGGTTGGCTAAGCCAAAACAGCTCCTGGTAATCTTATATTTAATTAAATAGTACGAGCAAATCCTTGGTTGGGAATCAGATATTCTCGTTTCACACCGGGCCTCACGGGTAGTTTCCCATTATTTTCCGTTAGAGAGCTCCATTTATCACAATGTTATAAAAACAACGCCCTTTATTAACATCTGTGCTATAATTTAAATTTCACTACTAAATTTTCAAGCTTGAAAGCTCGGTCCCATTTTCTATTCAGTATACACTACAGATTATCAATGTTACCGTCTCCTCATATATGCAGACGATACCGCCAACCTTTCTGCAAACCAAGACCCACTTGTCAGCACCCTCCAAGACAATCTGATCTGTTTCAAAAAATGTTCAAGAAATCGAAACTCGGAAACTCAACGAAACCAAATCTCAGGAAATAATTGTAGTAACCTATCTTCCAATTTACTCTGTTCCTCCTCCAGAAACCAATGCCCTGAAATATGCGGTGATTAGTGACCGTTTATCGATATTTATTTAGAAATCGTGAGATGCGGTCTGGTGTGATGTAGGTTTCAGAAAAACATTTTCTTTATCGTGCCAACGTTTCGACAATTTTACAAACAACTATTTGGTGTAGCCATGGGTAGCAACCTAGGCCCGATACTGGCAGACATAATCATGACACATCTACTAAATACAGTCAAACCACAAATTCCTTTCACATTACCCTTCCTCACTAAATACGTAGATGATATATTGACAGCTGTTCCCACAGATCAAATTCAAACTACATTAGATACATTTAATAGCTTTCACCAGGGGGCGCCGGTGGCCGCAAGGTTTAGTCTTTGACACGGCGCTCATCACTGTAAGGTAAAAGGTCCCGGGTTCGAATCCAGCGGCCCTACATTCGAATCCGACATACTTACAAATGGGCTTTTTTTGAAAAATACCGGCACCCTGAGGGTTTATATGACCTCTGCTGTTGCGAACCCTCGTAAAAAAAANGCACTCTTGACACGACACGCAAGAATGGCACAATTACACAGAAGACAAACACTTTGAGTGAGCAGAAATACTTTGATTGAAGATAAAAAATATATTTTGCATTGTATAAATTCACTTTTCCACATCCAAAATGTAATTGTAATATGTAAACAATGTTTGTAAATCCCAGGCCCTGAAGATGATCTCAATAAAGATCGAAACGTTGGCACGATAAAGAAAATGTTTTTCTGAAACCTAGATTACACCAGACCGCATCTCACGAGCCCTGAAATATCTTGGGTCCTTCCAAAAATTCAGTATCTGCCTACATCATATTGCCCCGTAACGTTGAAAATTTTGAACAAAAATTCCCGAAATGCCAATATATTATCTTCGAAAACTCGTGTCATTATGTTATTGATTCGGTTTCAGGCGAATCACTCTACCATCTTGTGGGACTGGTGGACATCATTCTTGAGTTGACGAAATCCTACAGCTCCAGTGCTCTGGAAACCCAAGGGCAACGTTCCATTAAATTATTACTTCATCTTAAAATCCTAGTCTGGTAGACAATTTTAAGTACAATCGGAATATCTTTCTACCCTAATCACTATGCCGAAGTGTGACGCAATGGCAGTGTCGTTGGTCTCAACTCTGTTTCAATGTACGGTTCAAAAATTCTTATCAATCCCGATCAGTACGTCACTTATATTCAGATCAAACCGCCATCACTTCAGCAAACTCAGACAGAGTAGTGATAGTCAGAAAACCTCCACCATCAACTCTTCTTTTATGAAGAATATTTGCAACAAGTACTCCGATCTCCAGACTACCTTCCTTTCATCAATACCACTAGTGACTTTCAGACAACTGCAGGACCATTTCTCCAGTTTGGAAGAATGTTTGAAAATAGGAGGATTGACTAAACGAAATCGCACCAAATAACCGAACCCGTATTTTCTCCATTCGACTACAGCTCTGTTCCTCTTCCAGTAACCAGAGTCGTCCGATATCATATCACATCCACAAAAGACTTGCTTAAAACCACCAGACTCGACTTTAAAGGGTAGAACTAGGCGATATAAACTACTCAAAAGACTGCTTGTCAATAGATCGATATACTTACTTACTACAACCAATCTGGACCCACGGATTCGAGCTAGAATAACCAAGCGTTCCAGACCTCTAAAGGCTCCAGACCGAAATCCTTGAAACCTTTATCTAAGCTCTTAAATTAGTATCCAACCTTGTTATTATAATAGACTTTCAACTTCAGAACTTATACATTTATTTGTCAAGAATGATAACATTGATCAAACATTACACAAACTTGGAAATTTTGTAAAATTTACCAAAAGAAGCATAATTTCTTGAAGGGTCTTGTATTGTAACTTTAGTAGTAAATAAATAATTCAATGAATACATTTTCTTAAAGTAGTAGTGGTAATGGTTAAAGAGGGATGTGCAAGGCCGGCGGATGAGAAGAGACTTCGTAAAGTAGACCATTAGAAATTTACCATAACGTCCGACAGCGGAACATAACTTTTAAAGCATGATACTTCTTTTCTTTCTTTTTTTTCACGAGGGTTCGCAACAGCAGAGGTTATATCAACCCTCGGGGTGCCGGTGTTTTTGAAAAAAAGCCCATTTTTTAGTATGTCGGGTTCGAATGCAGGGCAGCTGGATTCGAACCCGGGACCTTTACCTTACAGTGATGAGCGCCGTGTCAACGCCTAAACCGTTGCGGCCACCGACGCCCCCCAAATGATACTTTTAATGTATATAAATTTAAAAATAATTTCCCAAACAATCTCCTTGTGTTGTAACAAAGAAAACAATTGAGAATGTACTGTGAAATAATTATCTCGGACATTAAGTTCTCTTTTTGGCTGGCCTTTTCACAAAAGTCTATCTTCAAATTCTAGACCGTAAGTGAAAGAGGGAAAATTTTCAATAAATGTAGAGATAAGTGAAACCCATATAATAAGTAAAATATTTAATAAATCAAATAGTGACAATGCTAGACCTCATAGAGGAGGAGTTCTTCATAAATGTTAAGAAACGTTGGGAATTTCCCATCTGACCCTTCCCACATTTTTTCCAAACCTAAATTCCCATTGAGCACTTGTGGGATGCGTTTTTTGTTTTTGTTGCGTGCTTTGGTATCACCATCACAGACCAGTTGACCTGCAACAACTGAGTGCAGCGTTACAACAAGGATAGAAATTCCTTATGAAGTTAGTGACAACCATATTTACAGTATATCTAACAGGTGCAGAGACGGTTTAGCTAACAGAGGACATTATACACATTAATTGCTTAACCTTTTGTTTTGTTATTTTTCTAAATAGCCCAGGAACAGAGCTGTCCAAATATGTTGGCAACATATTAAACAAGTTGGATATAGACAAACATTATAACATCCTCAATGCGTTTGTGTTTAGAGAGATGGTAAAAGACCTCACCATAGGGGATGATGAATTGCTTGTATCCTAGATGTGAAATCATTGTTTACAAGTCTACCTCTAGGGATGATAAGTTACATCTTAATGAGGAGACAAAAAGAGTTAGATGCCCTTACCAATATCCATTTTCAAACGATACTGGAGGTCTTACGAATCACTACATTTAATGGATACTTCAAGTATGAAGATCAAATATATACACAAAAAGAAGGTGTGGCCATGGGAGGGACTCTTTCACCGGTGCTTGCGGACCTTGTATTGAATGAGCTACTGGATTGGATTGGACTTAATTTTGGATTTCACATCAAATTTCTTAAGAAATATGTTGATGATTTGTTCCTGATTATAAAAAAGAGTGAGCTGGTGGACATTTTGAAGGCGTTCAATTCTTTCCATCCGTCACTACAATTTACACAAGAAACTGAGGTAGATGGGAAACTTCCTTTTCTTGACTTAGTTGTCATTAGAGATAATTTTACATTAATAACTAACTGGTATTTGAAACCAACCAGCTCGGACAGCTACATTTCTCATCCATCCATTCTTTTCAAATGAAAGTGTTTTTAACCTCATTGATAGGGCTCTGAAATTGAGCGATGATCGGTTCCACAGTGAGAACAGGAAAAAAGTGCGCTCTATATTAATAGATAATGGTTACCCAAGATCATTAATAAATAGATTAATGGAAAACAGGACAAGAGCAACAAGGAATGAGAATATACCTGTCGATAAAAAACTTTATCAACCAGTTACATATGTAGCTGGAACATCAAGTAAGTTAAAAAAAACTGTTGAAAGAAAAAATAGATAATGTAAAAATTGTTTACGGGGGACCGCGGCAGCCGAGTGGTTAGCATGAGAGACTCTCACGCCGCGGTCGTGGGTTCGATTCCCACCGTCGCCTCTGGCCCTTTTTTCCCGATAACCCCCAATTTGAACAACATATATAAGAGACATATATGGCTAATATGCAAAGATCATAAGGCCAATTTAAAAAAAAAAATGTTTACAAATTTAATAATAAAGTGGGTAAGAATTTTTACACAAAACTTAAATGTAAAGAACCTCTACTACAAAAATCTAATGTAGTGCATCGCATTAAATGTGCACAATGTCCCACTGTGTATTACGGCAAAACGAAACAATATTTATCGGAACGTGTGCGGCAACATAAGTATGATTGCAGTGATGAAGAAAGGCCGGGAACAGCACTATCCAAACATACACATGCTACGAAACACAATTTTGACTTCGAAGGAGTCAAAATTGTAGCTTCAAAACAAAATACAGGTCGTAGACTTTTGAGAGAAATGATCTTTATTCATCAGGATAACATAGCATGTAATTTAAAAACAGATTTGAATAATTTGAGTGTGATATGCAGTGGGATTCTAGAAAAAGACAAGGTCTCTCCCCAAAGATCGTAACAATACATGCATACATATTTATTTATTTATTATAACAGGCTGTGATAACAGAATTACCAATGTACTACAAATTAAGATCTTGTTTTAAAAATTGTGGAAAATGATTGTTATCAGTAGGTGATAGTGTGGGAACCTCCCACCTGATAAGTGATAAACACAAGTTTCTAGTCAAACGCCTGTGATATTTATGTACCTAAAGAATACTAATTGTTAAGTAATTGTTACTCTTTTAAAAAAATGCATATATATATAAGAGGCTATTAAGAAGAGGTTTTTATTTATTTATTATATATGTATACAGTTTGTATATATATACATATCGTGAAATGTGTAATGTGTTTAAGTTATGACGTTGTATCTGTAAGTACAATTATTGTAATTTACAGTAATTTATAACTATTTAAATGATTATGTCCCTATGTCTCTGTAGGTCCCCTGAAGAAGGCAATAAAACTTGTCGAAAGCTTGGGCGTTGATATAAAAACATTGTCTGTTTGAAGACCACAACCCGAATCCCAATCAACATCGTATTAAAAGGCTGGTTGATCGCATAACAAGTATTTTTCTAAATACCTTAAATAAATTTTCCTTCAGTAAAAACTTAATAATTTCTAATAAATTTTAATTAAATTTATAATAAAAATAAAATAAAAATGCTAGGGAAGTGAATACTACAAAATTGGCAATAACCCTATTTATTTTTGAGCAGTTTACATAGGATTGCGCATTTAAAAGTTTTTTCTGTTTATTTGTCAGCTTGAGTTGACTGTATATCGTCCTGTATATTAGACAGGAAGGATATTACAAAAGTTTGACATTACACCAATTGTGATCACAGAGAGTTGCGGATAACCGCGTTTTGACAGAGTTTGAAAACATGCACTATTCACAGGTTACAAAATTTCTCAACGGATTCTAAATTAAACCAGGATAACCAGGATTTAGCGGCCGCATCACTCATAATTAACTTTGATGCTTCGCTTGACATTCCAACGACCGAAATCTGAGCATTATTGCGTCGGTGATTCGATACAAACTTAATTAACTATATAGCGTACTTTAGCTAACTAGCTTTATTTTTGTACCCATTGCTAATTGTGTAAAAGACAATTTCCTGCTCATCAACTCAAAACCGAGTTTTTAAAAATTTGTCTCGATTTTTAAAAATTTTGTCGTAATGTCGATCCTCAGCGTTATCCTTGCGATTTTCTGATCTTTCATCATCGCCTGTTTTGTTTCCGATTCTCTTTTGGTAATTATTTAGCTTTAAACCAACTATTAGTTTCGGGTATCTAATTTTACATCTGAGCTATCTTTTTTCTTGTGATCGAACCATCGTACCTCAACTAATAAGATGTTTTTCTTTCGTAGACGTACTAACAAGTGCCAACAATTTAAAAAAATCCTTAAAAAACCTTTACACATTCTTTGGGGTAAATCAAAAAAATAATTTCTCTCCTTAAGTTTTTCCCTTTTACCCTACGATTTTGTTTCGAAAATCAAAAACATACCGCATAACTTTGAAACGATTCCACCGTCGAGCAGACATTATTCAGGGCCGTGGAATCTTACAAAATTCACGCAATGAAACAAATATGGCCTCCTTTAAATAAATTAGAACTGTATATAAAAAATAAAATGTTTGATTTGTTTTTGTTAATGTTATCCTTATTTTTCTAACATATATTGACATATGACATATGTTGAAAAACGAGAAATGCTTGTTGTAATAACGTTAAATTTAAAACAATCCAGAGGAGTTATACATTTTTAAGTGGAACACGAGGCACTGGAGAAAAACAATCACCCCATGCGATTCTCCCCCAAAAATGTATATTTTATTGTTTCCTTCAAAATATCGTATGTAAGGAAATAAGAGGGTATGTAAAGCAAATACGATTGTTTTTTTCTCAATAAAATAGTTGTTTGACCTACTTTACTCGAAGCGTTTTTTGGTTTGTGTGACTTTTTAAATATTCTCATTAAATTCAACGGTATAGAACGCAGTATTTACTTATCCCAAGTTAAAAAAATTAATAGACTGATATATAATATCCTTAAAATAGATTGGGCAATAAAAACAGAAATTATATTGCAAGAGTCAGAAGAGGAATCTTTACGGCTGCTGGGCTAACTTGAAATGGGCGTTAAAATTTCAATACCGACCTTAGGTTGACTTTGAACTTCATTTTATGTTAGTCGTCTAATAGTTAAATATTAGTTTTGGAATTTTTCGTCTGACAAGTCTAGTCCAGTGATATTGGCATATCGTGTATGCCGACACATACACATACAGGTATTATTATCGTTATGTTAATTAGAATATACTTATTTTAATATTAACCTAGATCAAAAAGCTATTAGTTTTTATTTAAAAAAAATAATAATAATTTTAATGGCTTGGTAGAAAATTAATCAAAACACCGGAATACCATTTTTTGATATAATGAATTTAACTAACAATTTATTACACAGTTTTGCTCATAAAATTTAACAAACAATTTATTTCATGGTTTTTCTCATAAAATTATACCATTTTCGTCGAGTACAGGACACTCATATTATTTGTACTTTATTTCAAACTATGTATATGTAATTTTGCCGTTTTATTAATTACAACATTCTTATTTTAATGTAAACCAAATTAAACGAAATCAAAATTTCATGAGTTTTTATAAAAATTATTTAATTATGATGGTTATGAAGAAAATTTATCAAAACACCTGAATAACTTTCTTGTAAAAAATTTAATTTAATTTAATAAATAATTTATTAGTTTTTAGTTATTATTAGTCTAAAGCCGGGAACACACCCGATGCAACGCTATGCGACGCTACTGGACGGAAATCCAAAGTCCAATTTTCCATAAGATTGTATTACCTCCGTGCACATCTGCCCGATGCCACGCAACGCTACCCTATGCTACGCTACGCGAACCCCACTGTCCAGATTTTCGTCGGGTAGCAGCGAGTACAGTCAAAGATAAAAGAACCGGACACTCATATTTTTATTTCAACTACATGTATTATTGTCGTTATATTAATTACAACATATTTATTTTAATATAAACCAAATTAACCTACATCAAAAATTCATTAATTTTTATTTTTTAAAAAAATTAATTTTAATGGTTTGGTAGAAAATTGATCAAAACACCGGAATACCAATTTTTGATATAATGGATTTAACTTACAATTTATTTCATGGTTTTGCTCATACAATTACACCGTTTTTGCGAGTAGCGTCGGAACACTATATTTTTGGAACATTGGACACTTATATTTTTTGTAGTTTATTTCAGACTATGTACATGTAATTTTGTCGTTATATTAATTACAACATTCTTATTTTAATGTATTTAATGTAATTTATTTTAATGTAAACCAAATTAAACGAGATCAAAAATTCATGAGTTTTTATAAATTTTTTTAAATATGATGGTTAGGAAGAAGATTTATCAAAACACCGGAATAACTTTATTTAAAACAATTGAGTTTAACAAACAATTTATTACATGGTTGTGCTCATAAAATTTAACTAACAATTTATTTCACGGTTTTGTTCAAAATAGTGCATTAAGAACAAAAGAGGCGTTGCGATTGTGATAGTGATTATTGTGATACACGCTGTGTGACTGTACGTGGTGTGTGCTTGATGTCGCATAGATGTGCACATCCTACCAAAACGTGACGAGGCGTCGGGTAGCGTCGCATAACGGTGCAACGGGTAAGTGTGTTCCCTGCTTTATACACATGGCACGATCACCTCTAAAGTAAGAAGTCAAAAATTTTTTGTAAACCAATTAGCGTACATTCTATGACGTTAGGAAAAGAACTATTTTTATAGAAGGAAACGTGTGGAGTAGTATATAAATGAGAAGTTAAATTATTTTTATATTAAAATATTTTGCGAATAAAATTAACTTTACATTAACTTCTTCGACTTGCTCAAGTAAGGAACTCTAACATTGGTTTTTGATCTACTCTCAGAACAATTTACCCCTTGTTATCATGGCTTACATCTTCTAAATAAACGCAGTCATTTTGTCATTATTGGTGCCTTCGAAGACCATTCCTTTAAATAATATTCTCCATTCCATTCTCTTTAATGAGCACCGTCCAGTTCTGTTTGCTACATCTTGATCCTTTGAATGCGAACGGACTCGATTAAATTTTAGATAGCCAAGAGCGTTTGATGATGTTTACTTCCCTGTCTTTTCGTCCTAGCCTTCGTTTCTGTTCATTGTCATGATCTCAACAAAATATTATGAATGTTCAGTGTGGCTACAGATAGATTAAACAAACCGGATTTTAGTTGTGAACGATGTGCTTGTTTGAGTAAGGGAAGAGGAATGACCACATGGATGTTTCTCAGGGGGTGATAATCCTCTTTTTGTTTTGTTTTCTGCAATATGAAACCTTGACGAGTAATAGATCGAAACCCATGTTAGACAAAAGCAAAGATTATTATAAAAATCCAATTAAAGCAACGGTTTTCCTCTATTCTTATGTCACCATTATTTATAAAAATCTAATGGGTATATCAAATGTATGTATAAATATTACTTAGGTCTATTTGTTCTACTATTAACTATAGCGAGTGATTGAATAACAATAACAGTGACTAAATGTATATCGATAAATTGACTATGTAGAAAAAAAGTCAGCAGGACCAACGAGCTCAATTAGTGAGACTTTCCTCCATTTTAATTTTCCTGTTTTTATATTTACAACGGGATGAAAAGTGCTGCAGGCATGAGTTTTTCTTGTCAAAATAATTTACCATGTTGACAATGAAGACCACAAAGGGATTTAAAAACTTCATTAAATTATTTATCCTGTATCAGTGGATGCTATTTAATGTTAATATTATTTTTGTGTGTTAGCAAATTAAGTGTAAATTATGTATAAAACTGATGATGTTGACCGTTTTCACTAATTGACAAACAAGTTTGATATCTCATAGACAAGGATATGTTTTCGGCTCGATTTCGCGTTCCGTTGAGTGCGCATGGTTCAGTTAGGTTAGATTGGGTTGGTTTAGGTTAGATTAGCAATGGTTAAGGTCTGGTTAGCTTAGATTATGTAAGATGGGCGTTAGATTTAGAGTAACAAGCGTAAAATAACGACCTGGCTGCATTACTTTGTTGAAAAAAAAGGGTTAGGGTATGCTTTAGATTAGGATAAGGTTAGGTTAGGGATAGGGACATCTTACGTTAGGTAGGTGTATTATTAAGAATGGGTTAAGGGTGGTCAGATAGGATTAGGGTTTGGGAAAGGTTTTGCAAAATAGACCTATACTGACACGCACACAAGCCGACTCCTTTTAACCATTAGGAATATCTTAGGTTTCGTGGGTTTATTGTTACGGATGGGTTAAGGTCGGTAGGTTGTAAATTAGCAGATTGTTTAAACTTTAGGGATAGTTTAGTTTTGGTAGGGTTAAGATTAGGGAGGGGTTAAGCTTGGTGTATTTAGAAATACGGATGAGTTAGGTTTGGTAGGTTTATCAGTACGAATAGGGTTAGGTTAAAGTTAGCATTAGAGAAAGCGACAGGTTATGTTAGATACGGTTTAATGTTAGGGGGGTAATAATAGGAACGAGTTATGTTTGGTAGGTTTAGGGTTAGGGACTCGTAAAGTTAGGTTATGTTAGAGGTAGAGACGGTTTAGGTTATGTAGAGTTATTGTTGGGTCGAGTTCGTTTGGTAGGTAAAAAGGGTCACAATTTTCAGGATTGCAAGGACAAAAGGAAAACTTTTAGATGTCAACAAAAGAAGGAAGAGGAACGCGTTGGTCGAGTAATTAGGTCGTCTGTTTCGAATTTGCGTCGCTAGTGGTTCTGAGTTCGAATCCTACCATAGCTCATGGAATTTTATTTTAGATTAATTTTGAAAAAATTATTGTAAAGTGGTTCTGAACTACTAAATTCGTAATTGGGGGGGTTTATACTGGTTTTAAGTAAAAAAGTTGATTTAAAAAATTAAGTGAATAGCATATCCTATTTATTTGGTAACCCATATATGTTTAGTAATTTAATTGACAATATTATTTCAATTAATTATTCTTTTTATTAGCTCATGAGCGGTCGTGGGTTCGAATCCCGCTTGTGACACTAATTTTTTCATCTCAACCAAGACCTTTCATACAAAGAATAATTATTTGTTAAAATTGCAGCTTAAATAAATTATAGTGTATTGAATTTTAGAAAATGTATTTTATTGATAAATATTAACGAAGTGGTTTTCGAACGTTAACCCTCTTTCAGCTATGTCTCTTTCATAAGGCTTTTTCTAGATTCTACAACTTAGAAAAATAAAATGTAAAAGGGTTTTCTTAAGATAAGACTTCAAAGATCTCTTTCCTTTTAAAGGAAATCTTTCTAGTAGAATGCACTTTCTCATTTATTTTTCTCTTTGTATCGTAAGGGGGATTTTTAAGCTGAAAGAAGAGAATTTATAGTCAATTTAAAAACAGGCAACATAACAATAATTACTAAGTGTATTTTTATGTTGTAGAGGGGGGTGCTCGACTTTCTCGCACAGCCACCCATCCCTCCGTTGCAACAATACAGGTCACCGTCGTTGGAAAAAAGGGAGGAAGGAAAGCGATAAAGAAAATAGAAACTATACAAATTTAAATATTAAGAAAAACTTCGAATTTATTGAAAAATGGTTCTTGGGAAGAAACACAAAAGAGAAAAGGGAACTGATTGGGGAAACTCTCCCTGTACAATATATATTTAAAAAATTTAATTACTTATTCTATAGCATGCAAACAAAATATAGATATCTGCAGGCTAAATTAAAATAACTCAAATTTTATATATATATATATATAAATATATATATATATATACATCCTTTGAAAAAGGACCAGATTTAAATATGATTCCACCTGAGTACGACGAATTTTAATGATATATGCGTAACGTTTTTGGCCGAATTTTCACGACACAGGATGGAATGACCCACTGCGATATCCTGAAGAGAAGGTCGTAGATTCTCCAACCACCGGAAGGTGTCCAGAAGGGTCTGCAAGCAGTTTTCGGATGAAAATCAGCAACCACGATCTCGTTGATGTCAATGATGATGATTATGATTGATGGATCGTATCGGTGTGAGGGATGAAAATTCCCCGATCAACAAGAAAATTTTATATACGATCGTGGACTGAGCCAACGGCACCCTTTTGACTAAATTTTCTCAATTATAACGAAAAAAAGAAAAGGAGAAAAGAAGGATTGAAATTAATAGGGAAGGAAGCGAAAAGTAAAATAAGTACAGCTACGGCGTTATCATTTATTATGATGAAATTTAAATTCTTTAGTGTTATTGTCTATTTTTGAGTGTTTTTGGGGGGGGGGGGGTGAATACGGATTTGAAAAATCCTTTCCACCATTGCGACCTATCTACACCTCATGCGATCTAATGTCGAGCCCCTATAAATGGTAACCATACCTTGGCAAGTGCACTTTATTTATAAGCCAAAGCAATTTCCTCGGTGTTTCTTCGCGCGCACGTGTGGTTGTACTATAAACAGGCTAATGCTTCACATTCAAAAAGGATATGTGCCAATGACTGTAGCTCCTCCTAACAAAGTCGGCATGTTTCTGTCTCTGCTCCTCTCTTCTTCAGGCAGTGGCCGATATAGAGGACTATAATTTTCCTAAAATCCTACCTGCTGAGAGAGATGAGTTCCTTCGCATTCCTTTTTGCGAGATTTACAAATCCCTTGGCTTTCCTCATATCTGGGGTTTGTGTCTTCAGCTTGAGTTTTTATTTGTCAAGCTATTTTTCCAGTTCCAACTTAAGCATACCCTCCGGTGCACCTAGTAGTAGTTCAGTCCCTTTGGGTGGAGAGCTGCACCTTTCTGACTAGTTGATCAGCCTGTTCATTTCCTTCTATACCTTCATATTCAGCGCCCGGTTTAAGGTAAACTTATTGTGTTTTCCTAGCGCCTGTTAAACATTTAAGCACACCCGGACAAGTTTGGACTTTAAAGCATACGCTGGGGGCTTTAGATGGAAAAATTGTATGGATTAGTCCAACGGGTTTTACTAAGATATACCCTAGGAACACACTTACCCGATGCTACGCCATGCGACGCTACCCGACGCCTTGCCACGTTTTGGTGGGGTGTGCACATCTATCCGACGCAAGCACACGTCGCGTACAGTCCACAGCGTTTATCACAATAATCACTATCACAATCGCAACGCATCTTTTGTTCTTAATGCACTATTTTGAGCAAAACCTTGTAATAAATTGTTAGTTAAATTTTATGAGCACAACCATCTAATAAATTGTTTGTTAAACTTAATTGTTTTAAATAAAGTTACTCCTAACCATCATAATTAAACAATGTTTATAAAAACTTATGCATTTTTGATCTCGTTTAATTTGGTTTACATTAAAATAACATGTTGTAATTAATATAACGACAAAATTACATGTACTTAGTTTGAAATAAACTACAAAAAATATGAGTGTCCTGTTCTGATGCTACCCGACATTACAAAATGGTGTAATTTTACGAGCAAAACTATGAAATAAATTGTTAATTAAATTTTATGAGCAAAACCGTGTAATAAATTGTTCCAATTTTAGTATATGTACCGCCGAAGCGAGTACAATAAATTGTTAGTTAAATTCATTATATCAAAAAATCGTATTCCGGTGTTTTGATTAATTTTCTACCAAACCATTAAAATTAATTTTTTAAATAAAAACTAATTAATTTTTAATCACAGTTAATTTGGTTTATATTAAAATAAGTATGTTGTAATTAATATAACGACAATAATACATGTAGTTTGAATAAAAATATGAGTGTCCGGTTCTTTTGTCTTCGACTGTACTCGATGCGACCCGACGAAAATCTGGACAGTGGGGATCGCAGAGCGTCGGGTAGGTTAGCGTGGCATAGCATCGGGTAGATGTGCACGGGGGTAATGCAACCTTATGGAAAATCGGAGTTTGGATTTGCGTCGGGTAGCATCGGGTAGCGTCGCATGGCGTAGCATCGGGTGTGTTTCTGGCTTTACTCCTTGTTCCATTTTTGAGCCACCTGTCACCATATTACGGATCATTCCGGAGACTTAGTGCTACCCTTCTTCCAAAGGTCTCTATTATCTATGACCTATTGGAAGGGTCTGTCAAAGTTGAGTTTTTCTCTCATTTTGTCAGGCGCCGTTATAGCCATCTCATTTATTTCCAAAATTTTCTGGTGGCTCCTCCTTAGATATGGCTTTATTTACTTGTATCTCACCTACAAAAGCCCACTTTTGCACAAAAATATGTAAGGATAGAGGTTGAAGTGCGGTTTCCACTGTAGTGGGGCAGGTATATATTGCCTCTGATGTATTAAGGACACGCTAGTCTTTCTAGACTTTGTAGCTTGTTCTGTGACTCTTTGTTCAGTGTTTTGGCCATCATGCTAGAGATCCATATCTAATCAGGGGTCCGATTGTGATTTCACTCAGAAAAACAGTATTTTTTTTTCATATCTTATTAGATTGATGTCTTGAGTCCTCTTTCGACCTCTTAACAAACATCTTCTAGAAATTGGAAACTGCCAGATCAATGTAATTTAAAGCTAGTAATTGGGTTAAAAGCTTTCCAGAAAGAAAGACGAAAATCATGCTTTTATCCTCTATTGTCATTCTCCTAAAATCAATGGCCAAACAGAAAATAGGGAATATCACGATGGTTGATTCTTTATCATTTTTTATTGTTCTCAAAAGAAAATCTGAACAAATGATGAAAATCTGAAATCAAGTCAGGTGGGTTAACGTATCTGGGTGCTTCATCAAAATGAAATCCCTATCAAGCCGGTTTTTATGCGAGATTACTTTAATTAAATATAAATTGAAGAGCACAGTTGTGTTTAACGGCACAGTCTGTTGTCAGCTTTGTCCCGTTGAAAATGTTTTCTTCTCTCTGTTCTCCGGAGATAAAACTAAAATGACAGTAAAAGTGGGAAAAGTGGACTCGGCGGGTTCAGACTCCATGAAGAATTCAGAAACGAGGAATACGGCCCAAGGGGGTTTTGTCCCAGGCATGCCGATAATGTTGTTTCTCCTCTGTTTACAGTAGTATAACAATAAGATTAAATTTTTAGCCTTCTTTGCTTTGCCGTCGTATATGTCTTGTATGGCAGCATATACGGAAAGGTTTGGCAGTAAATGTAACCGAAACTTGCAAGCCCATTCGAACTCTGCGATTTTCATTGTTATTGCTTCCCTTTTCACATAAAATTTAACTATATAATTCTAGTATTTTGTTCAATATTTAACTTTTAACAAATAGAACAATCCTACAAGACCATACGGGCAATATGACCGAATTATCGACAACCACGTCAGGCTAGTCGCATTATTCCAAATAGATTTCATTTGGATGTGAGCCAAGATTTCTATTCTACGATCGGATAGAATCAAAACTAAATATATATTATTTTTGCTATTGCCTATTCATAACCATTCACCGTAATGTCAAATAAAAAAAAATCTATAAAATTAATTTCATATGACCACTGTGTCTTTTGTCTTACAGGGGCTTTAACTTTGTCATTTTTCGACCAATTTAAAATCCGATTGCACCATTGTTTTCAGTGTAAAACATCCTTTAAAATGATGTGTCAGGGTGTATAGGGTTGTATTTGAAATTTTGAAGGGCCTGAGGTACCCTGGATACTTTTTCTCCAAAAAAGGTAAAAATTTGAAAATACGTAACAGACTAAAAAATGTTAAATATGTATTTTGGTTTTTTGATACATCATTGGTTCAAAAGAAAATCAGCCGGGTCATCTAAAAAGGACATCATGTATATACATGTATACACTGTACTATCAGTCTTCAACATAATTCATCCGTACTAGCTTAACTTCGTGTCAAGTTATCCCAGTTTATCTACCATCGAGGTTTATGTCTTCTCATTTAGGAACAAATATTCCAATACTAGCAATCAAACTTCAAGCCTTCTTAAAGTTTATGGTGCATTTTTCAATAAAACTTTTGCTTGTGTCCTGCAATTCTCATGCAAAAGTCCAATCTTTGTAGAACGAGGAAGGAAGGCACAGCCTAAGGAATTTATTCAGAACAACCTGTAGTTTCCTATAGTTACTTTTGCACGTTGACTGCCAGGAAGCACAGGAATAAATAAGAACTGGTCTTATACTTATATAAGCAATTAATCAGATTCAAACCGAGTCCTTACCGAGTAGTAGAAACATGAGTTTGACAGATTTTTTGTTATTTGATACCATAAACGTGTGTCGTACAATTTAGTGTGCTCTCAAGCCAAAGATTTAAGCCAAGTATTTAACCCGGGGGGGGGGGACTATATCACATTGCCATTTATCACCACGTCGTCACCGAGTATAGTGAAAAGAATATCAACAGTTTTTTTTAGGATTCTTGTTTTTCATTTCTTAAAGTAGTTATCCAATTTACTTAAAGCATCGTTCAGTCTCTTAGTGACAGTGCAGGGCGCCACGAGGTCGAAAAGACAGCAATGTCTTCCGCAAAAAAATACAAATTGGCTTGTCCCAGCACTGAACCTGAAGGAAAATCAGCTGCTTAAATCAGAAATTAAATATCTAAAGCGACGGTCCATTAGATATGAGGTAACTGTACTTAAATACCTATAGGAGTAGTTATGCCAAACATATATTTTTTGCAATTAACATAATAATTTCTTTCCTGGATTTTTTTTACGAGAGTATTTCAACTACGGGTTATATGAACAGTCGGGGTGCCGGTGTTTTGGAAAAAAGCCCATTTGTATGTGGAGTTCGAGTGGAGGGTGGCCGCATTCGAACCCTGGACTTTTATCTTAAAGTGATAAGCGCCGTGTCAACGCCTAAACCTTTTGCGCCCCCCGGGTACATTCCCAAGATGGTGCGGGTCTGCCAGCCCTAACTTTCTCCTGCCCATCAGGTTCAATTTTGTGTCTGGTGGGTGGTACAATTTCAGGACTTTCCTGGGGGCGGATGCTGTTGCTCAGGTCGCCTACGGCCTCTTTCCCGATCCACGTGTCGCACGATATCTCTAGGGTAAGGGGGTCCCACGACTACAGCTTCCGCCTTATAATAGGGCTTCTGGTATGCCACCATGCGAGTTACTTGTAATACCCTGTATTTCGCCACTTTCCAGTATGCCACTTCCGGCCTAGGGCTTCACGCGACTCAGCCACAACAATGTCCAAGACAGACACCGGTCCTCATGCGTACCTACAGCTTCCGGCCTGAGCCTAGCCTTTCAAAGGCCATATTGATGCCCAGTAAAACTGTTCCAATATGCTTTTTGGGTTAAAGTGTCACGAGCGGGATACGAACCCACGACCTTCGGCCCAATACGCCGCTGCTCTAACCACTTGAGCTATCGTGACTTCACTGAAGCTAGCTAGTGGTTAGAGCTATAGCTAAGTGGTTAGAGCAGCGGCGTATTGAGCCGAAAGTCGTGGGTTCGTATCCCGCTCGTGACACTAGCTTTTTCATCTCGACCACGACCTTACAATAATTAATTAAATAATTAATATGGTCAATTATGACCAATAAACAAATATGGGTTATAGGTAACGTTGCCAATAAGCGTATGTTGGGCTTCCATCGATTGATAAGGGCGGAATCCAAATTGCTTAGGAGGAAGGTTTCTTTTTGAATACACAAAAATTCTTTAATATACATCTAAATATGAACACGCAGACACACGCTCGTCGTTCCGTACATTTTTAAAATTATTTTTTCCCTTTATATAGAACAATTTGTTAAAAGTGAACAGCCCTCTTCTGTCGACTATAAATTTTAACCCTTTTTGCATTTTGGGATTGTCCCAGCTGGTGAAAATGTAAACTTAACGTTGATCAGGTTAATAGAGTTTACGACGCTCTAAAAAAACACGACTCCCTTCTTTAATAAGGCAAACTCTCTCTTCCGGACGAAAAAGCGTTTTTGTTAGCTCAGTCGAAATTAGCTTTGAAAGCATCTGTCAAAGTATCCATTTCAACGATGTTTTTGGGAAAAAGTCTGTTGACTTTAAGTTTGAGAATCAAATTCACAAAATAAATTATGCATTTGTTTAATAAGTATTTTCTTATTTAAACATGCACCAATTTGTAAGTAAATTTGATAACATACTTCTTAACTCCCCCCCCAAAAAAATTAACATGAAAAATACACAAAATGCACATAAATAAGAAAAAAGGAATAATCATTCATCAGTAGTCACTTTTATATATTGTCAATCACTTTTAGTGTTAGGAGGTCGCGAGGCCAGTGACGCTTCAATGTCGGGGATGATTATTTGGAAGGGTGAGGGATGAAAGGTTTCTGTAATGTGGTTTTGTGTGACTGGATAATTGTTCTGAATGTTGCTGAAAAATTGTAGTTGTTTTCCCTACTTTAAGGTCCTATGGGATATTAAGATCATTGTGAATGGTAAGATTGGATAGATAAAAAGGAGTAAAACCTCTTATTGGTATTCTCAATTCGAAACATAGCATAAACAAATATTTATTGATAAAAACAATGAGACAAATTAAGGGCAGAATTTTCTTTTATCAAGAAAACGAAAAAAAAAATCGATTGGGAAGAATTTTTTGTTTTTCAGTGAATTGCATGGAATACGTTTAATATGAGTTTTGACTGGTCTTCCGACATCTAGGTCATTTCAGCCCCTAACTAAGTCTATATTCTATGTACCCTTTCAAACACTACATTCATACAAATAAATACGTTCATACACATAAATACATCCATACAGTACACTCATTCCGTTTGGTATATTGATATTCCTCCACCGACTCAAACTAATCTAGATTGGGGTCGATGGAGTACTTTTATAAATATTCCGCCATCGACCCCGAACACACACTCATACGCTCTCAAAGTTCGAGGGGCGATGATGACGTTACATTTAACCCTCACCCCTCGCCATTCACGCTAATAAATAGATGCACTCAGACAAAACATATAGACACACAACACAAGACATATTACATACAATAAAAAAACACAATTTCACCTAAAAAGCGGAACAGGGGACCCAGAAACCCGCTGCCGTGCTCGAGTACCATTTTCAGATTGGATGGCATGCCTACACGCTCCCTGTAGGGAGCCAAGGCATGACATGATTCCAGTATGTGGGACACATCGAGCAACCTTTCTCTGCATAAGGAGCACCTGAGAGGGCTTTGGCCCAAAAGCAGGTGACCGTGTGTCGCAAGAGCTTCTCNGTTTAATATTCCAACCAAATGAAAGTCGTGTAATCAAGATTCGATTAGTGAAGATATACTTCATTTTACCTTATTAAATTCACTAGTTTTCGTGATCCTCTTGACCAATTAATATCTTTCAATTAATTAAGGTTTTTAGTTGAGATAAAAAAGTCAATGTCACGAGCGGGAGTCGAACCCACGACCTTCGGCTAGATACGCCGCTACTCTACAGCCTGACCTATCGTGAGTTCGATCCACTCGGACACTAACTTCCCAACTCAATCCCCCCTTTTGAATTTTCCCTCCTTTCACGATAGCTCAGGTAGTAGAGTAGCGGCGTATCTAGGCGTAGGTCGTGGGTTCGAATCCCGCTAGTGACATTGACCTTTTTATCTCAACTAAAAAGCTTAATTAACCAAATGAAAACCCTATGCAAGATAAAATTTGTAAAGAATTTGTTTTAGTTGGTTGTCAGATATAACCCAATGGAAATTCAACATTTTCCAATAGTAGTTTATATATATATATTAGATTCAATTGTTGTTGTTTTTTTGTTTTTTTTTTTAAATAATTTTTTCATTCCTATAAAAGTTTGCATGTGAGAGCTTTTAAAATTGCTTATAACGATTCCAAATTACTTTTTTTTAGAAAATATTTTTTTAATTAATACGAAAATTTGTATTTAACAGTTTATTTAGCTTATCTCATTTAATATTTCATTTTTATTATATCAACGGATTTGTCCAAAGCCCTTTACTTTTGGAATTATCATTGTTTATTTGAAGCAAGGTCGTGAAATCTTAAAAAAATCAGAAAAACTGAAATAATCCCGAAACTGTAGACATTCTGACCATAGTTAATTAGGACTTTTTGGTTCCGTTTTAAATGTAGAATCTACTGGCAAAGTATGTAACACGATTTGCCAAACAGCCTGTATGTGTAATCTCATTTAATACTTCTTCCTAGATATTTATATGGGTTTTATACGTGGCTTTCTTAGATTTGTAATCGCTTATTTACCTTACTAATTATCATATCATTAATGTCGTCTAGTTAGAACGGTATGTCATGTTCAGCTACACGAATGTCTAGTACGATCAGGTTGGAAAATAAAACAACTGTTTTTAAAACCTGGTTGTCTTTATTTTGTTTAAAAGAGAACATAGTCTGATGAAAACTTAAATTTTAAAAGATATCTGGACCACGTATTTGGTATTCAGCCTACGTGCGGTGAACATAAATCGGCGAAGTAAGGCTCAGAATATTGAAACGTGAAACCGTTTTACCGACTACCCGCCCTGCAGCCAACTCCGTCTTCCATCGATCAACTCAGACGTTTATATATAGAGACATACGTGTGTGCAAAACTACCGGCTAGGGGTGAAGAGTGTTCACTGTTGCCTGATTTCAAAAGTGTGTTTATTTCAAAAGGGGTCGCTCCGAAGGGGTGTTGACGGGAAGAGAACAGGGTCATTGACCTTTACTCCAGTGAAATTTTTTTAAGATTAATTCCTCCGTACGGAAAAAAAATTATAATAAACGCTTTAGAGATTTTTCATAATCTCCCCCCCCTCACCGGCTTTCACACCTTATAAATAATTCAGGAATATTTGAAAACGTTTATAAAACTTTTCCTGTAAAGATATGAGTTTTATATCAAAAGAAATGCAAGGGATGATCATTTTTTACATAACAGCATTACATTAGAATGCACAACTTATTAAATTCTAATGTTAATTCGAATGAAATATTCTCAAAGGCGGTGTTGGGTTATAAAGTGAGTTCGTACTAAGTGAGTTCGTACTCGTATTTCAAAGAGGTAATTTAAATAACATCTCATACTTGTACAGTAAATATGTTTTAAAATTGTTTGCTGGTTATTTTGTTGTGCCGACTTTCTTAATTTTCCGGGTAGTTCTGTCGTTTTTCCGCCATATTCGGTGGTGAGTTTGTTGTTACAGGATTGTTTACACTGACCAAGAAGTTCATTACTTTGCAGGCCTTAGATTTCCAATCAGTAGAGCAGATTGGGTTTTAAATCTGGAAAATGGTCCAAGGTCAGAATTGTTCCGATGAGACTGGATTATCCAAGCAAACCCCAATTATATTGATCAAATCCACCAACCGCTAACACTTTACCGAGATGACTGTTCTTGATACACGAAAAATTTAATAATTGCAATGACGCAATAAAACTTCCGAGAGTGTTAGTACATTCCTGGGATAAGAAGAAATAAAACCTGATCCAAGAGAAGCCGTCACAAAATTCTTATAAAAAAAAGATTTCTGTAACCTGGCAAAATGAGAGAAAAACTCAACTTTTTACAAAAGACGTCATATATAACATATATCTTTGGAAGAAAGCCAACCCCCATCATGGGTGCTAATATGGTACACTGATGGATCAGTGAAGGAACTTGGAGTAGATGTAGGGGTAAAATGGCCGAACTACCGTAGCAAAACCCCTTGGACTGGTTCCAACTGTCTTCCAACCTGAGGTCTAGAAAGTAATATAGTGCTGGAATTTACACACTTTTGGACAGTGAGGCAGGCCACATCTTCACTCGGGTAAGCAATGAGTCCAAGAGGATTTTGTTTTTGTCGCTTGTGTTAGCTGGTTCCTCTTCAGGGATATGATTTCGTCGATTAGCCAAGCCTAGGATTAAGCAAGCTAAGCCCCTGTTTGCATATAGGAGTTGATAAAGAAGAATATCAATGGTTCTAGAATTTACATACTTTTAGACAGTCTGACAGTTATAAAGGCACTAAATGGCGTTTGATTTTAGATCTAAATTGTAGCTTTAAACCACATCCGTAGTATTTTACCCTCAATGCTTGCACACTTTTCATTTTAGTTGGGTTCTTTGTACAATTTTGTAAACTTAATCCATATATTTGAAATGACTTCTGAACAAACACTGGATCTGACTCAGTATCAAATAAAATAATATATGTTGAGGAGAAACGGGGAAGATTAAAAAGTTCATGAACAAAAGACCCTTGAACCCTTTCCTCATCTAGCAAAATAGTGAAGTCCCCAAACTTGAGAAGCGTTGCAAAGAACTACTCGGGGTATTGAAAAGTGTGTGATTGCCCCATTCCAGATGGTATTCAACGCTTAGCTTTTTAAAATTTTTCTTTAACATGTTTCATAAAGGATAACTTAGAAGTGAGAGTGACCCCCGAATACTTACTCATTGACAACACTTAAACTATTGCTTTGATATGTCCAACATTCATCTGCACGTGGTTCCGAATAAGAAATTTTTTTATTTATCTAACTTGATTTACAACTTCCAAAGCTCGCAGTATGATTCCATTTTATTAATGTTGATTTGAATATCTTCTGGACTCTCTGGAAGTATGATAGTGCCATTGGCATAAAATAAAATTTTGACCACAACGCTACCGATCTCTACCTCTTAGAGCATCAATTAGATCATTCATGTGTAAAGAGAACAAGGGAGGGCTCAGCAGACAACCTTGTCCGACACAAGTTGAAAACATGGTATCATAGGCGGGCTTTTGACCCTAGGAATGGATTTCTAATGGCTGTTACAAATTGAGAGGTAAGACAAAGATTGTAAAGCATACAGAATCAAAGATCTTGGCCAACGGAATCAAAGATAAGTTTGATGTCTTCAAAATAAAGTCCATAAGATGAACATTATTCACAGTTAATAAACAAGTAGACACTGACTGCGTTTAATAGTTAGTAATTGTTTCTAATGAAAAATTACATTTTAAATAAATTGTAAAAATGATAAATATCTTCCTAGTCGTTGTTGGTGAACCAAGGACAGATCAGGGCGATTCTAAAAGTGATATCCCGGTGACATGATAGCATTTATTCAAGGGCGAGTTTGGTGGCCCGCGTGTTCTTTGTGTTTGCGAAAAATTCGCTTTGTTTATCCAACTGTGAAAACAAGTCGTAACTCAAATACGACAAGAAGGCAAATACCGAGAGTTTGAAAAGCGTCAATTTTCCTCCCTCATTGCTTGCTGAATGGATAAAGGTGTACAGGAAAACCTCAACGGCTTTATTCGAAGTAAAATCTATTTACATACTTTATAGTCCGTAATGCAACTTAAAAAAAGTTATTTTCCAATATTATTAATAAATAACAATTACTTAAATTTAACTTTTTGAAATATGTGTCATTGTTGCTAATACCTGAAAACATCTTTGCGTCTGTAATTTCTTGGTTTTGGTTTTTAAAAAAACGACCCAAGGGCTGCAGTAAATTTTTAGTGACTTGTGTAATGTAGTGGCACTGAGGCACTGTTTTTGAGCTGTTGGACGCTTTCCACTATCGGTGTCGTGTGCTGTTTTGAGTGACAGTGGCTGGTGTGCGGAGATGTTGGTAGAGGTACAGATAGTACATCGGACGGCTTGTTATCCAAGTGACCTCAATCAGCCATGACCACATGGGCATTATCAAACACAGCCACAAAATATGGAGTGTAAGACTAAACGGGGAAAAATGTACAAAGTGTACAGGTATCACAGCCAGTGTTCCTCAAGGGTGCATTCTTGGTCTAATGTTTTATACTATTTATACTGCTCGATTTCATATAAATCCCACCATCATTACCACCCTCGCAGAAGGTACCGCAATGTCTTCTAGTCTGAATACACTCCAAGCAACCACCATTATCCAATAACACCTTGAGCTTATCATGTGATAATGCAAATACTGTATACCAACAACAAGGATCTACCGAATTCCAATCAACAAAGGTACTTATGGTGGTGATTAGTGACCGTTAATCGATATTTATTTAGAAATCGTGAGATGCGGTCTGGTGTGATGTAGGTTTCAGAAAAACATTTTCCGTTTTATCGTGCCAACGTTTCGATCTTTATTGAGACCATCTTCAGGGCCTGGGATTTACAAACATTGTTTACATTTAACAAATACATTTAGGATGTGAAAAAGTGAATTTATACAATGCAAAATATATATTCAATCAAAGTATTTCTACTCACTCAAAGTGTTTGTCTTCTGTGTAATTGTGCCATTCTTGAGTATCGTGTCGAGAGTGCCAGTGAGATTTTGCTATTTTGTGTTTATATACGTTGGATTTTGAAGGGGTGGGGAAGGATGTCGGTATAGAAAAGACATTTTTGTATAAGGCGTCGGCTTTTTTGAGGTGAAAGGAGCCGACGAAGGGAAAAAATGTGTTGGTAATGGTTCGGCCAGATTATCCTTTCAGGATTATACAGAAAGAGATAAATAGGAAAAGGAAAGCTGAATTGTTGGGAAATTAGACTGTGTGAAAAATATTTGATGTGTGGAATGTAATGTGATGATATAGGTATGTTATCTGTATTGAATTTGATTAATGATATTGGCGTAGGTGCGACTGAGTTTACATGTATCGGTTCTGTAATTGACGCTGTGTTCATCTCTGTTGATATAAACCATTTCTAAGAAATTACGTTTATGTTTGTTTTGTTCTGTGTAATACTTTTGGATTTTTGAAGTCGAAATTCAAAGTGTTCTAGAAGGTGGGTAGCGAGTGCTGTAGGATTGTGCTTGGGTTTTTTGCAATCATAGATATGTTGCTTTACTCTCTTGTCCAGATATTGGGATGTAAGACCGATGTACGTTGCCGGACAGTTTAAACAGTTGATCTTGTAGATTATGTCAGATTTATTTGTTATTGGTGTGGGATCTTTAATTTTGGAAAAAAGTGTTTGAATTGTTTATCATTTTTGAAAGCTATTTTGAAGTTATCGGACAAGAGAAATGTGTTTAATTTATGTGATAGGCCTTGGATAAATGGTATGGAAATGTATGCTGGTTTGTTTGTATTCGATAAATTTAATGTAGTATTATTAGTAATAGCGGATGGTGTTAGTGTTGAGTTGTAATTGTTGATTATTCTGTTAATTATGTGTTTAGGGTAGAGATTGTTATGGAGGATCTGTTTGTATATCTTTATGTTTTTGTGGTGGTAGGATTCATGGCTTAAGGTAATCATTCTGTAAAGTAACCCTTTGGCCGTGTTTATTATTGTATGAAGGGGATGGTGAGATGTAAAGTTGAGGTAGCGATCCGTGTTTCTTGGTTTTTGATACCAATCTGTAATTAATGTGCCATCTGGTTGTTTATTACGAGTGTATCTAAAAATGGTATTTTTTTCAATATTTTTTCCCTTCGTCGGCTCTTTTCGCCTCAAAGAAGCCGACGACTTATAACAAAAATGTCTTTTCTATACCGACATCTTTCCCCAAACCTTCAAAATCCAACATATATAAACACAAAATAGCAACATCTCACTGGCACTCTCGACACGACACGCCAGAATGGCACAATTACAGAGAAGACAAACACTTTGAGTGAGTAGAAATACTTTGATTGAAGATAAAAAATATATTTTGCATTGTATAAATTCACTTTTCCACATCCTAAATGTATTTGTTAAATGTAAACAATGTTTGTAAATCCCAGGCCCTGAAGATGATCTCAATAAAGATCGAAACGTTGGCACGATAAAGACAATGTTTTTCTGAAACCTACATCACACCAGACCGCATCTCACGATTTCTAAATAAATAAAAGATACTTAGGACTTTACCGATATAATCGACTGACGTGGAATCCCCAGACAAGACTAAGGAAACGACATAACAAAGGAATTGGACACTAGGAAGAATTTTAGGACTAAAACTAAACAACCTCTACACATTACTGTGGCAACTGTGAATATACGATGAAGAACTACTGTGTTCTGCCGTCCAATATTAAGCGTATACAAATTGTGAATCAAAGTGGGCAAATTGTCAAAGCTCCTTACCAACACTATCCATCACAACCTCAACAGTGATCATCAACGAATTAATTCCAGCTTCCAAGAGTTCCACACCAACCTCTCGATCCATTCTCTTTGCACATTCCTCTCCTGAGAACTTTAACTAGTACCTCGAGACATTCTCGCTCGTTACATCAATCATGCTGACTGCCAGGTTTGGCTGGGTTATCGTAACAAGTATTATCCGAGCACAATAAACATTACGCATTTATTTGTAATATGTATTTAAATGTACACAGACTACGAACAATTCTTAGTAAAAGTAAAGTAATTCCTGTTTCATGTAACACCTGTCTGACATGTGGGCGATTCAAATACAGGTATCGCGGACGAGGCGCCAAACCATTTTATAATACGTTTTTTACACTGCTTTCTATTGAAAAATCATGGGCAACGCCGGTATTCGAACCCAGGACCGCTACAATAACCACTATGTCACTGCGTTAATAATAAATAAATAATTATTATATTTCATATTATTCAAATAATCTGTTAAATTGTCAAGGTCCATTAGAAACTATACATTTTGATTAACATTCATGGTTTAAATTGTACAATTTACATTAAATTAACTTGATGTTTTTAGTCTCGCAGCATTTCAAAATTGTTTTATTAATAGAAATGATAAATGGTGGAGTGAGTGTGGTGTTCAATCCTTTTTTAAAAAGATAGTTCCTACTCACAGTAAGTTGTTTTGCAACGATCCGGATTTCGAGCCTTTTAGCTCATCATCAGGTTGAAGGACTTCTACAACCACGTCTCTCCACATGAATTGCCAAAGTGAACCCGCTGATACCTCCGCCAACGCGACGTTCCAATTAGCAGCTGATTTTTTTAATGGCGCTCAATTTGAACGAGCGAAACGCGGAAATTATAACACAAATAAATATTATACTAGTAAATACTTAATATTGTTTTTGAAAAAAGCCCATTTGTACGTATGTCGGGGTCGAATGCAGGGCCGCTGGATTCGAACCCGGGACCTTTACCTTGCAGTGATGAGCCGTAATTTATGACCGAGCGACAGAGAAAAGTAGATGTAAATATTATTTGAGAAACAAAGTTGATATAATCTTTTTTTATTTTAAAGATAGTTCCTACTCACAGTAAGTTGTTTCGCAACGATCCGGATTTCGAGCCCTTTAGCTCATCATCAGGTTGAAGGACTTCTACCACTTTTCTCGACATGAATTGCAAAAGTGAACCCGCCGATACCTCCGCCAACGCGACGTTCCAATGAGCGCTGGTTTTTTAATGACGCTCAATTTGAACGTGCGAAAAATGGTAATTATAACACAAGTAAATATTATAATGGTAAATACTGTAAGAAATTAATTATAAATTAGTGATTAAAGATAAAATATAAAAAATTAGAATAATACCTTAATATTATTAAATTACTATAAAAATAATAAAAATTAAAATAAATTAGTTTAATTATTTGGATGTTTGATATTATTTATGTACATATTTAAAATGGGAGGTCAAAACCTGTTATATTATTAATGCATTTATCACCATGTTCAATTTTACATTTTTAATTTCAAATTTCTCAAACCAATCTAGTTCTTTCCCTTTGTTGAAACTATGTAACACTCTTGTATTTAGATTTGAATTGAAATTATGTTTTGTTTCTTTTAGATGGTCCTTAAATTCCGAAAATTTGTTCAATTTAGGAAAGTGTTCTTTTCCTCTCGTTTTTATTTCTCTACCGCTTTGTCCTATATATTTAATATCACAATCATTTAAATTGGTAAACTCCTCTTTTTGCCAGGTCTACTTTGTCTTTAGGTTTTGAGAGGATGTTTTTAAGTAAACCCCTACTTCTAAAAGCTATTCTAAAACCTTGTTTAAAAAAAACAACTTTTAAACAAAAAGGTTTTAGAATTTACTGTGAGTAGGAAAAGGAATCTTTTTAAAAAAGATTGTTTTATTATGTTTTTTTTTTTAAATCCTCCCATATCCCATAGTATCTTTCCATGTTTAAATCATACCAAAACCCTATAAACTAAAAGTAGAGGCAAGTTGGATTTGTATGTTCAACTACAACCACCGCCAGTCAATCTTAATTTTTAATGGCGCCAATAAAAAATTTATATTGTAGAAAAAGGTTAGCATTTCTACCCGCTGAAAGCAAATCTAAAGGAATAAGAAAGGCGAAAAGTTGGCTTGGAGTTGCCCGCGCAGCCTACCAGTATCGATTCAACGCCGCTACCAATTTTCATCTACAGAAATTTCGTACGATCACCACCCCCTTACAAAACCAGAAAGGAACCCCCGGCCGTCGGTTAAACAGTTGATTTATAAAACATCAAATCCTTATAACTACTTAACCGCTTTTGCACCAGTGAAGCAAGACGTTATCTTTAAACGTTTCAACTGTTCATTACGAAATATGCAACTATGAAATATTTAATAGAAGCTTTAACACGCCTGGAATACAGGCAGAGAGCATTTTAACTATTAAACAAATTTCACGGGTATAAAATACAATAATATCCCGGCGAAATAATATTTAAGGTGGAATCAACGTGATAATAAATCATTCAACATCATAATCCAGGCAACCGTCGGTTTATAAATCAAAAATAAAATTTATTTAGTAAAAGCAATTTTCTGGGAGATTTGATTACTTTGTTAAACTACCCTCTAATGGTGTACAATATAAATAATAAAAACAGTTAAATGAATTCAAGATAATAAATAATTCTGCACTGAGGACATGTCATCAGAAACTAGGCGATGCCGACACTCAGTTTAAATAAGGGGCAAGGACGTCTCGATTAAGGTAGCGGGTTCTAGGAATCAGAATGTGTAGACAGGGCTCGAACAGTAGGGTTAGGATGAATCGGGAGGTGGTGTGAACCTATTGGAACAGAGAAGGACAAAAGGAATGTTGAGGTCATTGCAGATAGTGGGCTTAGTGATGTACTAGGGAGCTTTCGAGGATTTGAGGATAAATTTCTGCTTAATACAGCTTCCAAGAATGAAATACCTCTAGCATTGTTATCTGTGCTACCCCATGCTAGGTTGCACATTGACATCACAGCTTATTCATCAAGAATAAGACCTATATTTTATCGTCGCAATATGATATAAGTTCCTTTACTGCCTCAGTTTGGCAGTCCTCATCATGGGGTAAATATGCACTTGCCAAATACAAAGTTGTGTGGCTCCCCATTCTCCTAAAATCAATTGATATATGATATCCCTAGAACAAAACCTAGTTATAGGGATTGGTTTTAATCCCTTATGGGCCACAATGCAAACTCGGTCACTCGAAAATCTCATAACTATTGAGTAAGGTTAACGGTCAATTATTAAGCGTTAGTGATAAAAAGATTAAAACCCCTTCGGGGAAAAAGGACTTTCAGGTAGTCACCCCTTGTGATTATAATGATAGTCTGGATGATGACCATCGTAACATAGACTGCTACAAGATGGATCACTTATCAAAGGAAGAGGGATTGGTGCAGGAATCAGCATCTCCTCCCCTCTTGGTAACAACACCTCCGTTTTTCAGGCGGAAATCTGGACTATCAATGTGTGTTGTAGAACACTTACGGAAAATAAAATTAAGGAAAAAGATATTAAAATATTTTTTGACAGTCAGGCTAGTCTTAGGGCATTACAAAAAGATTTGTCAACCTCACGACTGGTGGAGAAAACTATAGATCTTATCAATAGGATCTCTTTCAGGTTTTAGAATAAGGTGACCCTTATTTGGATACCAGCACATAAAGGACACCATCGCAATGAAAAGGAGGATGGCCTAGCCAAAGAAGGTTCTAATACTGCGTTTGTCGGGCCACAACCGGTATTACCTCACTCTATGAGCACAGCGAAAGAGAGTATCAATAACTGGGGCATGAAATGGGAGTGGAAGGAGTCCTTAGGGAGTGGAATATATCCCCCGGACACAGGCAATTGAAAGAGTTTGTTAAGGCGATCAAACCAGCAGAATCGAAATGGCTATTCTCTATCTCAAGGAAGGGAATTAGGAGGTTGATAGTATTCTGACGGGCCACTGCCCACTGAGAAGACACCTCTTCGTAATGGGTATCCTACCAGATCCCTTTTGCCGCTTCTGCGAAATAAAAGAAGAAACGGCAAGGCACTACCTCGATAGGTATACTAGGTCTAGATTTGAAATCTTTGAAGGAGAGGACATCACCAAATTGCTCCCCGAGATAAAATGGTCCAAAATCTTGGGGTTTGTGAACAAGTCCAAGAGGTTTATGCAGGACACGTGAGCCGAC
>NW_019393193.1:80032-178387 GCF_000648675.2 Cimex lectularius
AGAGAAATGTTTAGATTAAAAGATATCACGATTTTCCGACGCCAGGACGTGATATCTTTCAAAATCGATAAAAAGCGAAATTACTCTGAAATGGTTGAGAATCGGACCATGGACAATATGAACTTTTTTGTTCATTTTAGGGTGAAGAATCTACTGGAGAAGTTTGTAGCACGAGTAGCAATTCACCCTGTATATAGGTAGATATGATTGATGCGCTGGATGTTGGATGGCTTGGCAAAACCCCACATTTTCCACTTCGTATGTTCAAAACGGTCGCAGTAAAGTCTCGTATAAGGTTGGTTCAGTGTTGACGGTCAAGACGGATTTCGCTCTTCTGTTAAATTGTCGAACTCTTAAGTCTTGGTTAGGAATTTCACGTCAGTCTACTGTCTAGGTATAGTGTGAACACTAAGAACATTTTTCTTTATTCAGTTTGTCCACCTCGTTTGGCCTGCGATAAGCTCAAGATGTTGGTAGCAGCTTGGACAGGATTCGAGGTAGAGGACGAAATTGCAGTATCGTCTGCGTACGTGGTGAAGATGATATTAACTTAAATATGTAGGTATGCAAAATGATACAAAGGATAGGACCAAGAATCCCTTGTGGGTCGCCTTGTATCTAGTGACATATTCGATACCAGTACTTGATACTGGTATCGAAAGAAATATTTGATACTACTTAAGTATCGACAGAAATTATCCGATACTAACGAGTACTTACTCATATGAGTATTTTGTCGTTTATTCATAAATGATCACTTACTCACTATCGACTTGTGGGTAAAATACGCTCAAAATAAACAAAAATTTGCAGATTTGCATCATATTTTTAAGTATTTTTCATACAGTGGGTACGTAGGTAACAACAAGGAAAAGCTGTCAACACATTTCAACAAAATTGATATTTCAATTTTATAGTTATCGAGTTTTGGGAAAATTGATCAACGGGTGTTTGGTTTTCGAATGTTTGAAAAGATAAGACATATTCACACTGTATTCCCCAGAGTTTACAAGATGCCGACGATTCAGTTTTCTTAGTAAAATAACCTCATGCCTTACTTTTGGGAGAAGCCATGATTAGATATCTACCTATGAGAAAGAAGGGGAACACTTTTTAGGACTTAAAGACAAAAACATTTTATAAAAAATTACCGAAATTAAAAGTTCGAGGTGCGACATGGGAAAGAATTATGAGTACCCGAATTATCAGCAGAGTTACCAACCACCACTTCGAAATCTCGATTAACTTTGTTGACACATGCCGCTTGTAGGCGCTCCTAACAGTAACTACTCAACTCCCAGTTTGATTAACGGTATGTTTTCAACGGAAAATTACAAACCAATATTACTTGAACATTAAATTCACTAATTTCGTGGTCCGCTTGACCAATTAATTAATTAATTGTGATTACTTGAACAGTCGATGAAAAATCTATTTGAGTATTTTTACGGATACTACAAAAAGTACGTGATACAGTATTTGTATCAAATGACAATATTCGACACCAAAAGTACTCGGTATCGCGAGAAAATACTCGATACTTTACTCATATCAATTGGTATGGCACGTCATTACTTGTATCTGTCTGACTTCCTAATACTCGTTGCCTCGTTGCTACATCTCGCCACGAAGCAGCAATTTTTTTTTTGTAATTTTAAAGATAAGTGTTCTGCCTTCGTTGTGCATGTATCTCAAGTTTATATCATATCAGAAGAATGTATTTACTTAAGTAGACTAATTGTAAGATAAAAATAAGTAGTATATCAAATAAGATTGTATAAAACTCATTTTTGCAAAAACAAATTTTGATTCGTCTTAAAGCCCTTAAATATAAATTTTCATAGCAAAAAAATATAAATTCAAAAGTTGTTAAATTGTTTATTCAAAACTCTAACTATCTAACTACAAATAATCATAAATGTAGTAATCAAAATGTAAATAGCTAAGAAAAATGAAAAATAATAAAAAAAATTTAAAAAATTAAAATAGACGGACAGATAAAATTTGTTTTTGAATTTTAATTAACATTTCAATATAGCGTATTTCCTACTCTTGACTTAATTACATTTCGAAGACGCCTCTTCTCTCCACCAGTCTGGAAATGTCTCTTTGGTGGAGGTTAGCCCATTCTTCACGAAGAGTCCTTTTAACTATCACTAAGCTGCGTTGAAAAGGTCAGCGCTGGGAAAAATTAAAGGATTCGTACCTTTGCGTTCTCCACAGTTTTAATCTGGCCCATCTGGAGATCGTAGAGCAAATCTACACTCATCTGTAAAATGTACATCAGACCAATCGTTATAAGACTAATGGCTGAGTTCTCGAGCAAATGCCGTGACTCTGTGTGTTCTGGTCAATTCTGGACTTCTTACGGGACGAACAGCCATCAGTCCATAATGATTTAATCTTCTTCGAGCAGCGTGTTCGGAAATTCGGACACATCGTACTTCCTATGAATCGCCTGAACAACTGTAAGGTGCCGGTTTGCAAAAATTTTCGGAGTCAAAAAACGGTCATCCTTTGGTTCTGTTACCCTAGGGCGTCCACAACCGGGCCTTCTATCGTAGGGCCCAGTTTCCCCGAAAACGTCCAACGCCTAAATCTTGCAATGTTGTAGAGAACTCGGATGGCAATGGCCGCATACATGATGGAACGTCAATCATCCATAAGAGCTACACCACGCGCAACATCCTGAGCACTAAGTGGCATTTTTAAGTTTAACAATTGAAATGAAGAAAACAAAGATGAAAACTAAACAGTTTATTCCTTCAGAATTCAAATGAGACTGAATAAACATTTTAAATTCCGTAAAAAGTAAACATTGAAAAATACTTTATCCTTGTTTTGGGTTGAGAATTAAGTGTGTTTACTTGATATTCCCAATTTAAAACATAGCTTAAAAAAATATTTATTGGACAAAACAATGAGACAAATTAAGGGTAGAATTTTCTTTTATCAAGAAATGAAAAAAAATCAGTTGGGTGGAATTTGTTGCGTATATATATATATATATATAATTTATATATTTGAGTGATACATTTTTTCTAGTCCTTTCGTAAGTTGCATGTTTGTCTGTAATTGTCTACTGTGTGTGTGTGTGTGTTTGATGTTGTGTTTTGCTATAATTTCGTTCTGAAAAAAAATCTGCGGATATTACTGAAGTTCTATGCATTCCTAGCTCGTCCTTTGATGTATATAGGGTAATACAAGGTTAAATGTCAATTCTGCCATGGTGGATTCGATAAATAAAACGTAGTTCATTGCCTCCAGAACGGGGTTTCTATCTTGACTCTTCTCTGAGATATTAACATTTTTGTGATTTTAATCTAAAATCAGTTTTTTTGTTTTTACATAAAATTGTAATTTCTCAACTTTAGCGACATTAAAATGCAAATCTGATTTCGCAAAATACATTAAATGTTCCACAGGATAAAAACATTTCTATTGAAAATGTCCGGCTTCCGAATATACAGTAACCACTCAAAGAATAGAAAATGACGAAACCCAGTTTTTTAAATACCCAATTGTGGTTTGTGCAATGACTTTTCCATCAAAATTTTCGGTGATTTCGAGGAAATGGCGGTGTTGATACCTTATAAGTCGTACAGACCAACCAAGTCCACCATTTTGAAGGGCACATTAAAATGTTAACCAGTAGATTTTAAAAAAAATGCTACAGCTTGCCAGTTTGTTTTCTGTTTTTTTATATTTCTGTTTATAGACATGCGGTGAATTTAAAATTAATATATTCTTTTTTTTATTACATTTCAAGGATATTTACAAATAGAAATATTTTATTAAGTAAATATTTTCTACATATGGTGAATTTATCATTTGAGTCACTTGTAGGAGAAGTGACACACTGACGTAATCTTCACTCAATGAGAATGTTTCGGGACCACGTTCACTGGTGGAATATATTCCACATCTTGGAATATATTCTGGGTCGGTTCGAAGTGTCGTACTATTAGATTATTATTCTCAGTGACTGATGAAAATTTTAATTGTAATTTGAATTTAATTTTGTGTAATTTGAAACATAAAAAGTGGTATTTATAATTTCACGGTTAGTTTTAGAATATATTGATTGGAGACGAATAATTGGAAAGTTTGGTTGCGCTCCAGGCATCAAAACTCTATGCCCAGAGACGTATTATCATCGTCTTGTAAATTTTGTTTGCAAGGTCTTATTTTCATCGCGAGTCAGTGTTTTTAATAATTTATAACGTCAGCTAGTTTCTTGTCTTTTCAGCGTTGTGTGCATATTCCAAGTCGGTCGTTTGTCCATGAAAAATCCAAGATAAAGCACAAGTTCAGTGGTAAGGAACTCACTACTTTTACGCAGGGTAAAATTTATCTGTACTCTTTTCGTTAGGTTTATTTTCATTCTCCTTTTTGAGAAGCATACTATTAAATCTCTCCGGTTTTGTCTTATCTGTTGAGTGTTTATGGAGGTGTCCGAAATTTTGTAAGAATCGTTGCATCGACAACGAATGTATGCGTCAAAATGTTACCATGTGTAGGAATATCGGCAGTGTATATTACAAATAGAAATGGGCCAAGTATGCTCCCCTAAGAACACCCATTCTAATGCATAGAGTAAGAATTCAGATATATAGGCCATGAATCTTTTCTTAGGAAAGCGAATACAAATGCAGACTTCTCCATCACATAATGGATACAAAAAAGACAAAAGGAGAAATGGATAAACACCGGAAGTGCTAGGCAATAAGGTTATAATAAACAACCCTCACCAAGACTGGCAAACTTACTCTTTCACTAAGTGAGGGCTAAAAACTCCGATGAGCGATAGGACTATTTACCATATGTTTCTGAATATCTACATGGATGAAGAAGGGGAAAAAGTCGAGGGAAAAACAGCCACCCATATCATCTCGGAATGCGCAGAAACAGCTTAATAACCTGGGATGGGAAGAAAACTCAGGGAATGGATTTCAATCATCGATAGTCAATGACGTAGTACTTCTTAGGGGATCGATTCGTTTCGCTGAACTAAGGAAATAAGAATATGCATAATTACAATTAATTAAGGTTTTTAGTTGAGATAAAAAAGTCAATGGCGCGAGCGTGATTCGAACCCACGATCTTCGGCTTGATACGCCGCTGCTCTACCACTTGAGCTATCGTGTCCTCGATCCACTCGGACACCAAGTTCCCATCTCAACCGCACCTTTTGAATTTTCCCTCCTTTTTGCCATTTTTCAAAATTCAAAAGGTTCGGTTGAGATGGGAAGTTGGTGTCCGAGTGGATCGAGGTCACGATAGCTCAAGTGGTAGAGCAACGGCGTATCAAGCCGAAGATCGTGGGTTCGAATCACGCTCGTGCCATTGACTTTTTATCTCAACTAAAAACCTTAATTAATTGTAATATATTAATTGGTCAAGCGGACCACGAAATTAGTAAAAATATGCATAATGCTCCAGTGCTTGAGGAACAACCCCCCCTCCCTTAATAGTATCCATTATTATCATTATTCTTAACATATTAAAATTTTGGAATTTAGCCTTTCTTTTTATCTAAGGTCTCGTTTGAATGAAAAAGTTGGTCAATTATGACTGCTAAACATATGTGCATAAAATAAAATATCTTCTAAAATTAATAACTCAGCTGGTAAATTATAATTTTCACAACAGAAGAAAATATTTAAATTGACTGCTAAACATATGTGGATAAAATAAAATATCTTCAAAAAATTAATAACTCAGCTGGTAAATTATACTTTTTACAACAGAAGAAAATATTTAAAGTCTAACTTCAAAAAGATACGATCAAAGGACACTCGGCTCCAAGAAAAAGTATTACATGATGCCATCAATAAAATACAGTAATAATTTAAGAAATTCCATACGTTTTAACACAGTAATAAAAAATGGAGAAACCGTCAAAGCACAGGAGAGAGAAAAAAGGTTTCAATCAAACCGATGCTTATATACAAATAAATACTTAATAAGACCAAAATCCTGGCTTTAATACCGTCAAAGGATTCCATTAACAATACCACCAGACACAAACAACCAGTCGGCCCAACCCTTTTTTTTCTTCTTTCAACGACTTAACAAAGGGGTTACAACAGGGGATAGACTTTTCAGAGAAAATCGCTTCCAGGTACCAGGTGAAAACAGCGAGAATAGACTGGCTCAAAACGCCCCAAGAGAGGTCTTTTATCAAAATCCTATTTCGAAATTACTTTTACTTACCTCTTTTTTTTATATAAAAAAATTTTACACGTAGACTGATAAATATGAACAATTCCTACATCGAATTTGTTATGTGTGTTTACATTTCAGAAATACTATTGTCTTGCCTGCCGTTAAAAGTTTAAAAGTTTAAAATAAATTTTGTCTGGCGGTTTATTTCATAAATTATTTTTTGGATATAAATGTTTTTTTCGAGACAGAATCAAAGTTAATTTCATGGTTAATATGGCAAAACGCAGTAAAGTAAAATTGTTAAATATTTCAGTTTACGAGCGGCGATCAAGTATAAAATCAGTCTCGTGGTCTTATCTATTGTCCACCGGTATTTAGAACATGAAACAAACTCCGAGAAATCAATGATGCCTTTCGTCCCGGAGCTATAAACCTACAAAAGCTCACGTGCATGCGCACAGACGACGATTTGTTCCCTTTATTTCCATTAACTTATGTAAAAAAATTATCAAAAAACTAAAAGGACATGAAAAGAAAACCTAAGCGACTTGCGAGTATCACTTCGAGAGAGAATATTTGCAACCTTTTGCATTGTTTATGAGCTTTTGGTGAGTCTTTTGCCTTTAACGCGTCGCATATTTAACTGTAGTTAGTATTATTACTAATCCTTAAATGTATATTACTTTAATTTACTTTATGTTGAGAAATGAGAAGCCCATCCATTTTTAAAAAGATAGTTCCTACTCACAGTAAGTTGTTTTCCAACGATCCGGATTTCGATCCCTTAGCTTATCATCAGGTTGAAGGATTAAACGTCATTTATGTAAAAATTTGAGAGGTCTAATCTAAGAGGCAGAAGGATCGGTGGTGTGTTGGGCAAGACTCTGCAGGCCAAAGCAGTCAGGTTATTATGTGGCATCCAAAGACAAGCTTGTCTCAGTGGCACATGAGCACAACGCCAACTGCGGCCCTTGAGCTATTGTTATACGTCCCACCACCGCATTCATCCAAGGAAAAGCCTGAGCTGTAGCCCACAGGTTCATAAATGGACAACCATCTGGAAGGATAGGCCATGTAAATAAACAGTGGAAAGCGAAGGAGGTGATACAGGCAGATGCCATATTTGGCGTGCCAATAAATCCGCTACTTCTTTTTTTTACGTGGATTCGCAACAGTAGAGGTTATATCAACACTCGGGGTGCCGGTGTTTTTGAAAAAAAGCCCATTTGTAAGTATGTCGGGTTCGAATGCAGGGCCGCTGGATTCGAACCCGGGACCTTTACCTTACAGTGATGAGCGCCGTGTCAACGCCTAAACCGTTGCGGCCACCGACCCCCCCACTGCGCTACTTCAAAATACGATTTTAATGAAAAGTACAAGGTACTTATACCAGAGAGGGTAGGATGGTTCAAAGGAACACCGCTAAAGGCAAACTCCTACCGGTACAATGACGGCTTCAAAACCGACAAGGGTACGTGGCTGGACTCTTCGGGATTAATTCAAAGATCGAACTGACGACAAACCTAGGTAAATATGCAACAGTTGTCCATTCAGAAATCATGTTTGGAACTGCATGGAAATCCAGACGGAAGTCAGCGACATTAATGACCTGACCCTGACATGGGTCGCTGGGCACTCGGGGAATAGCGACAACGAAAAAATTGACATAATGGTCAAAGAGGGAGCAAACATGCGCTATCTAGGTCCTGAACCCTACTGTGGTATTCCTACCACAAAAGAGGATACATATTAAAAGTGGATCCTTAATGAATCCAAAACCTTGTGGAACAATACCACAGGCATGAGGCACACGAAGAGATTCATAGAAGGGCCATCCTCCCTCCCCCAAGTTTTGTACGCGCAAAACTTACAAAGGAATTACTCGAGGTGCAGACGGCCCTGTGGTCGCGTCTTTTATCTCTATCCCTTCCCTAGGAGGAAGAAAAAAAGAAAAATTATCAGGGAAGATACTCTCTAAACCTGTTAAGATTATTTTTAAAAAGAGCATGATTAAGATCGTATGACAGTACAAAAGGTCGACAGAACAGTTTGCTATAGTTACTCTTTTCCTATTTGTACGGTTGTATTGACAGATTATACAGGAGGAATGCCAGATGTACCTGATTATCAATTTTGTGTCAAAGATCATATTAATAAATTAGTTTTGTAACACTTTAATTTATGATGTTTTTTAAATTTTAATACTCTGAGTATGAACTACTTATTACTACTTCCATCTTGTTAATATATCCTCATTGAGCTCCTCATTTTATTGGCTGATGATAGTACTTTACGTATATCATCAATCATTTCTTTATGAGACGTGTTTCTGGGACTAATATTATTAGTTAATTTTTGTAAAGGCTCGGCACACTTTTCTTTGTGTGTTGAAACTAAAGAGTTAATAATTGTAGATGTTCTGGGAGGTGTTTGTTTATTGTGAGATAGGTGGCCTGAGATTCTTTTTGAACTAAAGGTTTTTTGTTGCCTGCAAAGCCTAGAAAAATGTGATAGCTGTTTGCATAGACGAGGAATCTTGGGTTTCCGGCTTCAAAGACGGGAAAGCGGGGTTTTCTTGGTCGCCTTTAAGATTGGAAAGGAAGTCAAAATTATTTATGTAAACGAAGGACGTGTATGAGGTGCCATTAAATTTTTTTTTTCATAGTCTTTATTGGCAAGACAGTTTTTCCCACAGATTATCTCTGATTCAGACTTTATACAATATTTTGCTAAATTTCAAACAATTAATCTTTATGTTAGGTATTGGTTGAAATTAAAAAGTTAGTGTCACGTGCAGGATTCGAACCCACGACCTTCGGCTAAATACGCCGATGCTCTAACCACTTGAGCTTTCCATCCACTCACACCAACTCTCCATCTCAACCTTTCGAATTTTCCATCCTTTTTGCCATTTTTCAAAATGTCGGGTAATCAAGATTCGATTCTCGATACCAATACCTTATATAAAGATTAACTAATTGAAAGAAGTTATTTGACCAATTGGATCACGAAATATAAAGGATTTTATAAGTAAACCGAAGTATATCTTCACTAATGGTCTCCGTGGTCGTTTCATTTGTCGCCGAGAATCGACTCTGATTACACTACATTTGAAAATTGGCAAAAAGGAGGGAAAATTCGAAAGGTTGTAGGTTGAGGCGGGAAGTTGGTGTCCGAGTGGATCTAAGTCACGATAGCTCAAGTGGTAGAGTAGCGGCGTATTTAGCCGAAGGTCGTGGGTTCGAATCCCGCTCGTGACACTGACTTTTTCATTTCAACTTACATAAACCTTACATAAAGATTAATTAATTGAAAGAAGTTATTTAGTCAATCGGACCACGAAACATAACGGATTTTGCAAAATGATTTCCAGCACATCCTGTTTTGTTGCTTGCTTATGTACTGGGCAGATAAATGGTTAAATCGTAGGCAATTAGAGCATTGCTAACTGGGGGAATTTACCGGTTTTACCCCGCAGTTGTTCCTGTAGATCGATATGAAATCTGGTAATTTCTGTCCACGAAATGTAATTACTCACGTATTCAAGTGGTAAATCCGTACTTGATCACTGATAGTTTCAAATTTCGTCATTCTTTCCTCCGAAACAGGGTCTATATGTGATTACACTGGTCAAGAATTTCACTTTCATTGAGATCGATGTCATCATCCCACTCTTTTTGTTAACTAGGGATTCAGGGGTACATACTAAAAAGTTTTCATTTTTCAGCATATCACAATCAGTGAAGTAATTTGCCGTTTCAAAATTTGCTGTGCGATTTTAATGTGATCGTGTAGTACGAATGTCCAAAATTGGATTGCGGTTTAATGCAGCGTTTTACCTATTTCCCGAAAAACATGGGATGGGCTTTATACAGATTTTCATCCTTAATTTCCACGAATAGAAAGAAAGGACCCAAAACATTATAATCTAACTGTTTGTTTAATAGGTTTTGCCTCGAATTCGGGCGTATTTTTTCGATTTCTTCTAATAGAATCCACTTATCGACAACGTTTGCTTTGGGAAACGCGTTGGAAAATTAATCAAATCTTTTATTTTCGTTTTTTGCGATTCCTACTTGGAGATTTTTGGGGACGCGCATGACAACCTTAAACGACATAATTTTAAATTCACTTTCGACAGAATTTCCTGTTTGTATCGTGCTTTGGAAAGGTTTAGGAGTAGAACTCCCCTTTCGACGCTCAATTTGCAGCTTCCTATATGGGCCTGTGTACTATATCGTCCTACCAGATCGAATCCCTGTCTAGGAAGACCATCCCAGTGTATTTATTGTTGTTGAACATGTTGGCCGCATGATCTACTACGCGAGCGAGTTGGGTGGCTGTAGAGAGGCCAGGCAAGATTTTATGAAAACGTATTTTCAATACTGTAAAAGTACAGAAAGTGTGAATTTAAATTAGATCTTTAATGGCCATCTATATGAAGAAGATTATAACGGAAAAATATGTCTTGCGAGAATGAAAGTTCGGGCCAACTGCGTCCACTATCGTCTAACAATTTGAACAATAAAAGGAAAAAGTTTATTATAATGTTGTTGTAATTGTACGGCAATTGTTTCACTTAAAAAGAACGTTCTGATAATGCGGCGCTTATTGCGAACAATACAATTGTATTTAAGGGGTTTTAACTTTTGATAGCCGGATTTCTTGAGTTGAAGTTGAAAGCATTCCCCCCTCCTGTAGGATTAAGCCAGGTTGTGAAAACAAAAGGACCGGGTAAATTGAGATTATAACAGAACCCACCATTAAAAGGTTCTTTTTTTTTAAATAATCTTGTGATATATTTAAAATAAGAAAAAAATACACATATGAAAAATTTAATATATATTATCCCAGATTGTTTCACTAAAATTATATTAAAAGTTGATTTTTTTATATATGAAGGGACATGTACTACAAGCTAGGTCAAGCATGGTGAATACTATCGTAGACATAACACATAATTTATGACCGAGCGACAGAGAAGGGTAGATTTAAATATTATTTGAGAAACAAAGTTGATGTAATCATCTCTTTTTAAAAAAACATAGTTCCTACTCACAGTAAGCTGTTTTCCAACGATCCGGATTTCGATCCCCTTAGCTCATCAATTATGTGAAAAATTTGAGAGGTCTAATCTAAGAGGCAGAAGGATCGGTGGTTTGGTGGACAAGACTCTGTAGGCCAAAGCAATCAGGCTATTAAGTGGCACCCAAAGACAAGCTTGTCGCAGTGGCACTGGAGTCATGAGCACAACGCCAACTGCGGCCCTGGAGCTATTGTTAAACCTCCCCCCATGTCATTAATCCAAGGAGAAGCCTGAGCTGTAGCCCACAGGCTTATAAATGGACAACCATCTGGAAGGATAGGCCTTGTAAATAAACAATGGAAAGCGAAGGAGGTCATACATGCAGATGCCATATTTGGCGTGCCAATAAATCCGCTACTTCTTTTTTTAACGTGGATTCGCAACAGCAGAGGTTATATCAACACTCGGGGTGCCGGTGTTTTTGAAAAAAAGCCCATTTGTAAGTATGTCGGGTTCGAATGCCGGGACCTTTACCTTGCAGTGATGAGTCGTAATTTATGACCGAGCGACAGAGAAAAGTAGATTTAAATATTATTTGAGAAACAAAGTTGATGTAATCATTTTTTTTAAAGATAGATGCTACTCACAGTAAGCTGTTTTCCAACAATCCGGATTTCGAGCCCTTTAGCTCATCATCAGGTTGGAGGATTAAGCGTCAATTATGTAAAAATTTGAGAGGTCTAATCAGGCAGAAGGATCGGTGGTGTGGTGAATAAGACTCTGCAGGCCAAAGCAATCAGGTTATTAAGTGGCACCCAAAGACAAGCTTGTCGCAGTGGCACTGGAGTCATGAGCACAACGCCAACTGCGGCCCTGGAGCTATTGTTATACGTCCCACCACGTCATTAATCCAAGGAGAAGCCTGAGCTGTAGCCCACAGGCTTATAAATGAACAACCATCTGGAAGGATAGGCCATGTAAATAAACAATGAAAAGTGAGGTCATACAGGCAGATGCCATATTTTGCGTGCCAATAAATGCGCTACTTCTTTTTTTACGTGGATTCGCAACAGCAGAGGTTATATCAACACTCGGGGTGCCGGTGTTTTTGAAAAAAAGCCCATTTGTACGTATGTCGGGTTCGAATGCAGGGCCGATGGATTCGAACCCGGGACCTTTACCTTGCAATGATGAGCCGTAATTTATGACCGAGCGACAGAGAAAAGTAGATTTAAATATTATTTGAGAAACAAAGTTGATGTAAACATTTTTTTTAAAAGATAGTTCCTACTCACAGTAAGTTGTTTCGCAGCGATCCGGATTTCGAGCCCTTTAGCTCATCATCAGGTTGAAGGACTTCTACCACTTCTCTCGACACGAATTGCAAAGTGAACCCGCCGATTCCCCCGCCAACGCGACGTTCCAATGAGCACCTGGTTTTTTAATGACGCTCGATTTGAAAGTGCGAAAAATGGGAATTATAACGCAAGTAAATATTATAATGGTAAATACTGTAAGAAATTAATTATAAATTAGTGATTAAAGATAAAAGATAAAAAATTAGAATAATACCTTAATATTATTAAATTATTATAAAAATAATAACAACTAAAATAATTAATTTAATTATTTGGACGTTGAATATTATTTATGTACATACTTAAAATGGGAGGTAGATGAAAATCTGTTATATTATTAATGCATTTATCACCATGTTCAATTTTACATTTTTTAATTTCAAATTTCTTAAACCAATCTGGTTCTCTCCCTTTGATGAAACTACGTAACACTGTTGTATTTAAATTTGAATTGAGATTATGTTTTGTTTCTTTTAGATGGTCCTTAAATTCCGAAGCAGTTAGTAAATAACTTAGTGTGAGTAGGAATTATCTTTTTTTTAAGAAAAGGATTGAACACCGCACTCACTCCATCATTCACCATTTCTATAAAGTTGATGCACGTTTTTGCCACTTCGAAAAACCTCTGAATACATATTTAAAAAAAAAAAAAAAAAATTTAGTTTTCATATTTTTTGCCTTCCAAATCTTCTGATTTCTGTAAAAAATCACAAAAATGTTAACACAATGTAACCGCTTTACTGATGTACAGAACACCTAACAAGAGTTTAGAACTCCAACAATTACACGCAATGGAATGATCCCAGGCTCGGCAAATAAATTAGAACAGCAGATATAAAATAAAACGCTTGTGATGTTTATTTATAATGACATAAAATCTAAACATGTTGATATAGTCTAAGCGTAGAGGCATTCTACTGTATAACAGTTGTAACACAGTTAAATCTGGATAAAAACAAGAGGATTTATGGATTTTAGTTTGTTGTTGTTGTTTAGGATGTTAATTTAGCCCAAAAATATCACTGTCTATTTTTAAGAACTTTCAAATTTGCTTAAAACGAATTCTAAAGGTTTTATCAAAAACAGGTGTTCTGTTTCCTATGAAAATTCGTGTTTAATGGCTTTAAAACTTCTTAAAACATATCCGACTTGGTTTTCAAAAATTAGTTATTTGATTCCTCTGAAAGTTCGTATTTAAGGGCTTAAAAAGAAGCTTTAAACGAATCCGATTTTTTTGAATATTTTATTTTTATTTTTTATGAATTCCTATTTAAGGGCTTTTGAAAAGAGCTTAAACGAATCCGAATTGTTTTCCATCAATTCGTATTTAAGGGCTTTAAAAAGAGCTTAAAACTAGACCAAAATGGTTTTTTCAAAATTGAAGTTTTGTTCTGTCGTGTTGTTCGTACGTTCTGTTGAAAATTCGTATTATGGTGTTTTCCTTCTAAGGGACAGGAACCACCAAGGGTCATTTTTGCCCCGGAAATTTGTCCTAGGGTAGATTTCGAGTCCTGATAATTAAAATAAGAATTAGGGTTAGAAAATACATTATTTAGAGGGTGAGAAGGAAAGGCTATAATCCTAGCATAGAATTTCAGGTCCACAAATTACGTTGAAGGTTTACGCAGAGCTGATCAGCATCGAAATTGAAGCTAGAGACAGGACTGTCGACTCGTTCGGCGCTTGAACGGCCATCTCATCTCTTCTATACACCCGGGGGAGCCATAGCCCACTTAATGTGGAACTACGGTGACAATGGTGGTATAGTGTGGACAAGGCGGGGAGGTGCAGCCTGAAAAGGCGAGCCCCGTGTCCTCCGTCACTTCCCTTTCTCCATCCAGGTCCTTCGGCATCCAGAGACCTCTCCCAACCCTTGGATGCAAGGGGGGTATCAAGGCGTAAAATAAATGTGTCGCCTTGAGACCGTGGGTCTTTACAGACCAGGGAGGGTACAAACAATCTAAACTACGGGGTAGCAGAAAATGTTCCAAGTCCATACCTGCTACATGGGAATGGACTCGTAGTGGCTTAGTGGCGATGCTCCTGGCGGGAACTTAGAAAAGTGGCTGTTCTTCTGTCTGTCCTCCGGCTACAAACTTGCGTATGACCTCTGTTCCAACCCCAGGCCTCACGGGATACGAAGGATCGGACCATCGAAGCGTATAGCGTTGAGGACACTTAGACTACGCTGACGGAGTCAAATGCGTTAGGACTGGCGGATGGGAACAGATAGTGGTCGGTGGTGCCTGCATGGGCTTCCTTTATCGAAGGCAGTCTCCTCTAGGGGGTGGTTAGAAATTCAACTTTAAACAAACTGCGGAGCGGATCCGGAAGTTCTTACGCTGGAAGATCCCCAATACTCTGGGAGATAGAGTAGCCTTCTTTATCTAGGGCGTGCGCGGGAGACCAGGCTGATGCATTTCAGCCACCTTGTGTAGCCATTTTCGCGGCCTTCAAAGCCTAAACTTCAAAGGCCTTCAAAAAAATTCATACTTGTTTATTAAACTGTTTTATTTATTATATGGAGGAGTTACTTTGATGTCTTGATTTTAACTATTTTAATTTTATTTATTTAGTTATTTTTGTTTTAACTATATATCTCAAGAACTGTTTGTTTAAAAAAAATTCATTTATTTTTCAATATCTTGTCTATTTTTAACTGTTTGGTGTTAGCTTTAATTTTTGAGTTCTTAGGGTTTTTTCCAATCTCTCCTCACTCATCGTTGTACTTGAGGAGGCGGGTCTTTTAAGTTGTGGCCTGGGTCGAGGAATTTATTTCAACTTAGTACACTTTGATTGCCTGGGATGGCTAAGGGTTGTTTTATGGTGCATCAGGGTTGATTTCTAATTTCTACTTTGTGTTTTAAATTTTTTTGTTTATTATCTATTTGTTCTCTTTCTATTAGTATATTTTCAATTTTGTTAATTTTCTTTATCAACATTTCTACCCCATTACTCCACTTCCTGATCTGATCAATTAAGGTGTGCGTATTTGTTAGTATGGGGGTAGTAGCAGCTAGTGGTTTATTTATTATGTGAACGTGTTGGGTTAATAGATTATCAGATCGTGGATCTGTGTATGTGAGTGCCAACTACCTCAGAAAAGGTAAGAGGTAATGTGGCTGGGTAAGATTGTCTCTATACAATTCTCTCTGCCTTCATTTATGATGAAGGCAGGTTCATTCATGCGTATTTTTCAATGGACGTTTCACGTACATACACCTGATATGGAGGTTGTGAACTACTATTGTACAATTGAGACAGTACGATGTGTTTGTGCCGTATTTGAAGACATGTCCAGTTTCGCCACACTTTGCACAGTTTTTCACTTGGCAAAACTTACTGACATGTCTATAACTAAAGACGAAAGAATGCGTAAAGCGGGAACACACTTACCCGATGCAATGCTATGCGACGCTACCCGACGCCTTGTCTCGTTTTGATAGGATGAATTTTATGAGCATAACTAATAAATTATTTATTAAATTAAATTAAATTTTTTTAATAAAGTTATTCAGGTGTTTTGATAAATTTTCTTCATAACCATCATAATTAAATAATTTTTATAAAAACTCATGAAATTTTGATCTCGTTTTTATGAGCAAAACTGTGTAATAAATTGTTAGTTAAATTCATTATAACAAAAAATGGTATTCCGGTGTTTTGATTAATTTTCTACCAAGCCATTAAAATTATTATTATTATTTTTTTTAATAAAAACTAATAAGTTTTTGATCTCGGTTAATTTGGTTTATATTACAATAAGAATGTTGTTAGTAATATAACGACAATAATACATGTAGTTTGAAATAAAAATATGAGTGTCCGGTTCTTTTGTCTTCGACTGTACTCGATGCTACCCGACGACAATGTGGACAGTGGGGATCGCATAGCTTAGAGTAGGGTAGCGTTGCGTGGCATCGGGCAGATGTGCACGGGGTAATACACTCTTATGGAAACGTGGACTTTGGATTTGCGTCGGATAGCGTTGCATCGTGTACGTTTGTTCCCCGTTTATGCGTTCTTGAGGGAAGCGGTTACTGACTGACAGTAAGAAAGTCAAGTGTTACTTTCTCAGTGACTTTTGGTCTCTTAAACGTGAGAAGTAATGTATTTGTTGGAATCTGGATTTATCCTGGCTTCTATGCATTCTGTGAATTATGGTGACATGTTGCTGAGCCAGTTCAATCGCAGTTTAACTCAGGTTCACTGATGCAAATTTAATCATATCTTTAGTGGAGTATTTTCACAGTTTTTTCAGAAAATTTACGTTAGATTGAGGGCAGTAGCTTTTAATAAAAGAACAGGTTCAAATTGGCTGAAAACTTTGAATGTCTTTTTGTTGTTTTCCTGATTTAAACTACGACTATTTATATTAGATTTTATCTCTGTCTAGACTTTTATCCGGAGGTTCAAGTTCAAAGTTCACTCCTTCCATCATCATATTGCTTTTCACCGTTAGTTTGGTTTATTCAAAAGAAAAGTAAGGAACGAAATCACCACAAAAAACAAAAAAAAACTAAACAAGTTTATAATAATGATAGTAAAATAAAATATTAATATTATATCCCTGAAAAGAAGGAGGCTAGATCTACAACGACGAAGATAACGATGTTCACTTTACTGTGTGTAAACATTGTCTGATTTTTAAGGGCTTTAAAACGTGCTTAAAATGAATCTGAATTGTTTTTTTTTTTCAAACATTTTATTCCTTTGAAAATTCGTATTTAAGGGCTTTAAAACGTGATTAAAAAGAATCCGAATTGTTTTTTTTTCTAAATATGTTTTTTCCTTTGAAAATTCATATTTAACGGATTTCAAATCTACTTGAAACGTTATTGAATTGTGTTCTTTCTTAATTAATTTTTTCGATAAAGTTTACTAGAAGTGTTTTTCGTTTTGTAATCTTTCATATATTTAGACTCTTTTAATTCAATCCTGCTTATAATTTTCTTACCTTATGTTAATTAGAAAAACCTCCTGATATATAACAAAATTGAAATCCATGCTATAACCAAGACAGAATCCCATACGAAAAGAATATTCTGATTGGAAAAGAAAATTTAATTACCTGAAATATTTTTTTCTCGGCTACTAAGGACCATTGGCAAGAAGCTTAGGTTCGTGCAACAAACATTATAAAGATTCAGTTTTCCAACTTTTCTACTATCGTTAAATTAGGATAAAATCGTGGAGTGAATGAATTTTTAGGTTGAACACCGGCAATCGAAGAAAGAAAAATGGCCTTTATTTGCTATATTCATGTTGAAGAGCCTAAGAGGTGAATGCGAATGAAATAATGAAAAATGTGGGACGGAAACGAAGAAAAGTTGTAAAAATATATATGTAGTACTGACCTATGTCTGAAGTTAGTGAGAAGGAGGAATATAAAAATAATAATGCTTTATTAAACTTAAGAAAGGAAAAAAGACAATTGTGATTTCAAGAGCCCTTGAGAAGGAGGAACGTGTCTGATCGAAATACGTGGGGATATACAGACCAAAATACGACTGCAAATACACATTTTCATTCTCAAATGCCCTAAACAATATGATGTTGGTGTGTATTTTTCTTATCTCTAATAAAAATCAATACGATATCATAAAAGTTTGCAGGCTTTTGTGCGATACAGAAATGCATATTTTACATGTTTCATTAAGCTGAAAGTTGTTTTTGATAAAATTATTCCCCAAGGTAATAAGAACAAGCTAATAAATATGATGTGCGAGGTGGGAGAACCGATATGCTACCATTTTTGCTGTCTCCGACGAAATATAACTTGCTTTTTGCGGAAAAACGACTCCATTTCCATTAAGTAATGCAAACCGTTTTTCCCGAATAGTTCACATTTACCCGGAAACATTTGAAATACGTAAAATGTTCTTTACACCGTTTTTAATAAATAAATACCATAGGGATAAATAAATAATGGATTATACCGTTTTGTTATCGGCAAAATTTCGAAGTAAAGGATTTTCCTGAAATTCCTTGTAATGTTAAAAATATGGTCTTCTGTGCACGAATTATATCCCTGAAAAATGGGTTCGTTTCGTTTTCCTCTTCATCCCTCTTAATGTAACAAAGGCATTATTTCTTTTTCAACCCTCTATAAATATATTATCTTTTATTTCGAAGAAAAACGCCGACACGACTGCGTACGTTTAATTTTATGCCTCTTGGGTTTCTATGAAACAAGAATGGATCTTCGCTTTTGTCATTAAACCAATATGCAATTTATCTATTTCATCTCTTTCCCATTCTCTCTCTTTCTATTCTATCTATTCTATTCTATCCATCAATCTACCTATCTCTTCCTTTCATTATTTCCTCTCTCTCTCTCTCTCTCTCTCTTTCTCTCTCTCTCTCTCTCTCTCTCTCTCTCTCTCTCTCCAAAATGCTCTCTGGCAAAATGCTATGTTACAGAAGGGTTCGGGGCCTAGAGAATTCATATTCGCTTCTTTTTTGGCCAACATATCCACTTTCACATTGCCTGTATGTCCCTAAAACTCAGAAACCTATGCCAGTGTCAGATAATTAGTGTAACTGACTTCTGCCAGGGCTTCTCAACAATTTCATACACTTTTAGCCGCATGTAGTTAAGGCCTTAAGTGCCCCTGACTGTCATAGAAGATGGCTATCTTCCGGGAATGTGTTCCTAGCATTTTTATTGTATTTTTCTGGCGCACTGTTCAATTGCAATAATTTCAAACTGAAAAACCGTGGCATATTTACCAAATGTAATTAAAGTCGGTTCGGTATTCGGATTCATCCCGAGGACTCCAGCTCCCGTGCTTTTATCAGTTTTGGAGCCGTCGGTATATCGGTAGGAGTTGGCTTCTGGTACTTTGTGCTTATTGATGAAGTTACGAGTAGCGGCACCGATTGGCATGCCAAGTATGGCATCTGCCACTCTCTCCTCCTTCAGTTTCCCCTGTTTGTTGACACGGCCTATCTTTGCCTATTTATGAGCCGTTGCTCTGGCTTTTCCTTGGACTAAAATATGGAGAGGTCCCCCCCAGTCCAATAACTTTTATCCATAAACCTTTTTGACAATCCTCCAAAGCGCCTGAAGCGCACAAGGTGATTTTCATCTGTAGCAAGAAAAATGTGTAGTGTTGTGATGAGGGTAAATCAATGGATCATTTCTCCACTTTTGTGCCTAAAATTCATAAAGTTGATTGCAACTATTTTATATATATATATATATATATATATTGTTTTTTTCTCGGTGCATCAAAGTTTATTAAGAAAAGAGACTATATTGACCTAACTATATCAAGAAGAGAAAAGTCATCCAGTTTCATTCAAGTTCATGTAAGTAGCAGGCTTCATCTATCGTTTGTAAATAAAACCAATGGTTTTTCTGGTCTTTGGCACAATGCCGACTGGTCGTTAAGCTTATTTTTCTAAGAGTAATGCAATTAACAATAGCAAGAGAAAACCTAGATTAAAATAAACAAAATCCTTTTCGTAGATATTTATTTAAACTAAATGTTAAAACAACAATACCTGAAGCTAACCCTTTGGTTTCTCAATCGCCGGAAAACGTATTTTTCTCACTAATTAAATGAATCCAATTGCAGTACGATTTATTTATACAAGATCAAAACTTTTATACATTAATAGATCTTGCTTAAATTATTAAATTTTTGTTGTTGTTAAATTATAAATTCTTATTAAATCATGTTAAATATAGCTTTAATGACGGCAATGTTTTGTAAAATATTACCGAAACTTGTATACGAGGCGTTTTTCAGTCGGTTTTTTGGCCGTGAAAAAAATTCCAGCGGAGCTTCAAGCTAAACTAGGAGGGGGATAGTCCTGGAAGCTCACACCCAAGGGTGGTTCAATACATCCAGTGGAGGCGTACAACTTACACCATTGATTCCAGCCCCGGAATCCCAGTTCCAAAGCGCTCTTTCATGGCTTTTCAATTGAGTTGGTTCCGCTAAAATGTGTGTTTTAAATATTCAACAAAAACATTACTTTAAACCTTCCAATAATAAAAAACTCGACTTGGGAAGCAAACTTAATAATAAATTTTGCATCAACTGGCCCAAAAATAAAAATAAATACCAAAAAATAAAATATATAATAAGAAATTTCATTATTCATAACGTCTAATGAAACCTAATAAAATGTAATAAGCAAACTGAAGTATACTTCACTAAAGCTCTCCGTGGCCATTTCATTTGTCGCCGAGAATCAAATAATTTACACGACATTTGAAAAATGGCAAAATGGAGGAAAAATTTAAATGGAGGTTAAGATGGAGAGTTGGTGTCCTAGAGGATCGAAATCACGATAGCTCAAGTGGTAGATCAGCGGCGTATTTAGCAGAAGGTCGTGGGTTGGAATCCCGCTTGTGACACTGACTTTTTTATCCCAACCACAACCTTAATTAATTGAAAAGTGTTAACGTCTAAGTTAACCAAAAAACTATAAGTTAAAAAGTTTTAAAGAATAACCATTCTATGATGAATGAACAAATAAACATTTTCTGGATTATTAAATATCAAATATCAACAAATTTTCATCTATGTATTTCTTGATTTTAAACAAATATACTTTTTGACCGTAAAACCGGACGTAAAAAGCAGAAATTTTTAGGTAGTTTAAAGTATAAAAAGTTAAAAAAAAAAACAACAGATTTAAGTATTTGTAATCTCATCTTTCTCTTGGACATACAAATTACTCATAAAGGACTACCTAATTAAAATTCGCAATTAATTTATTGAATTCAAGAGCCCAGTTATTTCATATTTTTAAAAAATCTCAAATAAACATGAGTTTTCTTTATATGCTTATATTTCGTTCCATCTCTTTTAAAGCTGTAAAGCAAGGGGTTAATTTGAAAATAAAAATGATGAATTTGGAATTAATAATGGCTCATTTGAAATTGAATAGCGTTATTTTGAAGTTAAAAAGCGCGATTTGAAATGAAAAATAGTTAATTTGAATTTAAAATAGGTTAATTTGAAGTTAATAAGCATTAATTAGAAGATAAAAGGGTTCATTTGAAATTAATAAAGGTTAATTTTGAAATTAAAATGGGTTAATTTGAAATTAAAAAGGTTAATTTTAAATAAAAAAGTTAATTTGAAGTTAAGAAGGATTAATTTGAAGTTGAAACGGTTCATGTTAAGATAATAAGGGTTTATTTGAAATTAATAAAGGTTAGTTTTGAAATTAAAATGGGTTAATTTGAAATTAAAAAGGTTAATTTTAAATAAAAAAGTTAATTTGAAGTTAAGAAGGATTAATTTGAAGTTAAAACGGTTCATTTTAAAATAATAAGGGTTCATTTGAAATTAATAAAGGTTAATTTTGAAATTAAAATGGGTTAATTTGAAATTGGTGGGGTTGAGATGGGAAGGTGGTGACCGAGTGGATCGATGTCACGATAGCTCAGGTGGTAGAGCAGCGGCGTATCAAGCCGAAGATCGTGGGATCGAATCCCGCTCGTGCCATTGACTTTTTTATCTCAACTAAAAACCTTAATTAATTGTTATATATTAATTGGTCAAGCGGATCACGAAATTATTGAATTTAATGAAATTAAAAAGTTAATTTTAAATAAAAAAATTAACTTGAATTTAATAAGGATTAATTTGAAGAAAAAAGGGTTCATTTTAAAATAATAAGGGTTCATTTGAAATTAATAAAGGTTAATTTTGAAATTAAAATGGGTTAATTTGAAATTAAAATGGGTTAATTTGAAATTAAAAAGGTTAATTTTAAATTTAAAAAAAGTTAATTTGAAATTAAGTAGGTCAAAGGGAAATTAAAAAGGTTAATTTGAAGTCGAGAAGGGTCAATTTGAAAATTTAAAAACTTAATTTGAAGTTAAAAATGGTTAATTTGGAGCCAAAAGTTTTATTTTATTTATAGATTTGACGAGCTGTTCTTGGTTAAAACGTTTTTTAAATAAAGTACCTCAAAGAATACACAGAGGTAAGAATTATACAGGGAAAAATTAGAATTGGGTGTAAAAACATACAAAACAGATATCCACCATGTTTCTAAAACCCAATTTTCTGTAAACTACTCCGCCTTTCTTTTATCTTCGTTTACCAGGAACTCAATGGAGTTTCGCAACATAAATAATGGTAATTCCTGGTGGTACTTTGATCCTGGCCTTACGTCCGGCATCATATCGCTATATCGTTATTTATAAAACTGAGGACAATTTTTATTTGCTTTAAAATTCGACAGCCTTTTCTCTATTAAAATAATACTTGACATATTTACAGCATAAATCACGCTTTTTCAGATTTTCTAACGATCCTGGAAAATCACGTTTTTACATACGTATACTTTTCTCTGTATATTATGAACTGATATTCATAATTAATTTTGAAAATAATTAAGCCCTTGTTTTAGAAGAGTTATTGCTAAGGAATTTTAACAATAACGTACAGATTATGAGAAAATACGACTAAAACTGGCTACTAAGCTTGAGAAATATTCTAGTTAGGTCCTTCCGTAAATCGATAGTAATTTCTTATCAAAACCATCGAAAAGAGGCCAAGATCAAGATTCCAAACACGACCACAATGCTGTGACGTGTTGCGTCGCGTCTCAATATTCGCCTTGCCTGAAACGTCATGTAAGAAATTCTACTATGTGACTATTTTTTGTTGTAATATATTAAAAAAAAAATTGGATGACACATGTGCACCTGCTTTTGGGCCAAAGCCCGCGCAGGTGCCTCTTATGCAGAGAAAGGTTGCTCGATGTGTCCCACGTAATAGAGGCGTGTCATGCCTTGGCTCCATACAGAGAGCGTGTAGGCATCCCGCCGGACTTAAGAAGAGTTCTCGAACACGGTAACGAGTTTCAGAGTCCCCTGTTCCGCTTTTTAGGGGAAATTGGTTTTTTTTTATTGTATATAGTATGTCTTATGTGTTGTGTGTCTATGTTTTGTCTGAGTGCATGTATTTATTAGCGTGAATGGCGAGGGGTGAGGGTGAAATATAACGTCATCATCACCCCTCGAACGATGAGAACGTAAGAGGGTGTGTTCGGGGTCGATGGCGGAATATTTATAAAAGTACCCCAATCTACATTAGTTTGAGTATAGGGTTGGTGGAGGAATATCAAGTACTCCACCGACCAAACGGAATGAGTGTATTGTATGGATGTATTTATGTGTATGAATGTATTTATTTGTATGAATGTAGTGTTTGAAAGTGTAAATAGAATATTGACATAATGACTTAGTTTGGGGCTGAAATGACCTAGATGTCGGAAGCCCCAGTTAAAAAAAAAAAAAAAAAATTCTCCATTACTATCCATTGCACCCTTTAGAAGAGAGTGCTGATCTCGCGGAAGAAGAAAAGGGTCATTAGCAATATCTCAAACATATTCCTTCTACTCCGAACAGATTATTACAAGCGATTTTATTGCAGGACAATAGATTCAGTTCTACTGAAACGCACCCACTATCCAATCCACTATGGATTCTGTCAAACCCAAAGACATAATGAGATTCGCTTTATTCGGGATTTCATTGAAGGTCTCGCCGGGTAGGTCCCATTGTGTACGTGCTCACTGGTAATTGCACAGTACATTTCCTCTTATTGGAATTCGACTAATTTGGTCGAAGTGAACGAGTCCCTTTGTCAAATGATGATTCTATGAATGAATCTCTGGTGAATAATTGACGAAACCTATATTTTTAATTTATTAAAAAAATATTTCCCTGAAGAGATTGATAAATAAAAACTTAATACAGTCCTGACCAGCGCGTTTTTATTTATTTTTCAGCGGCGTTATGATGGATTTGAATCTAAATGTCTCAGACATATCTTGTCGTGTATTTAGCCCATTGATTTTCACAGTGATGTCCAAGAACAGATTTATCTTCCTTCTTTGCTTTCTGTTTTTCGGAGTATGTTTGTCATTTTTGTCCCTTGTGATATTGTGTTCCATTTTTGTGAAGTTACCTTTTTCATTTTAATTTTATAAGAATTTAATGTGCATTTTACGAAGAAGTTTTACTGTAGTTTTGTAGATAATATAAAAAACTCGAAGTTAAATTTTTACAAAGAAAGATTTCCCAAAATCTTCGAGTTTTTCCTTGCTAGTCTGTACTTTATTGTGATTGCAATATGTTTTAAACCATTTATTTTGAAAAAATGCTGTTTTGTATTCTACAAGGTTAATAAAAGTAAGAATTTTTTTAAAAAAGTTCTTCATATTTCCCAAAAATGTTGAAAAATATGACTCATTGCTCTTAAAAAAAAGAGTTGGGTCAAAATGACCCGACGTTGTAGTACATATTTTAACTTACGAGGGGAAGCTACGAACACGGGACAACCAATTTTGCAGAAACTATTTTTGGTAATACTAGGCCGAAAAATATTAGACACGTGTCCGAGCGTATTTGCCAATGAAGCCTAGGAACTGAGACAAAAATATTTTAAGCTGCCAAAATTATGGGTTAAAATTTCAATGTTTTTATATATATCAGGCGATTTTGTTTACGTAGGATAAGAAAATAGTATGTATTTTATAATTGTGGTATCAATTTTATTAGTTTTACCTTTGTAGGTTTTATAATAGAAAGAACATAAACGCTGAATAATTGTCGATTCGCCTGTAATTTCCTGGGCCTGGGAGCGAGCTCGTCTATAGTCTTTTTCTCGAGAAGGTGCATTGCGGACCCTTCTTCTCTTTTAGTCGGGCCATGGCACAATGCTCTATTATACCTTACTGATCTCGGAAAATCACCTTCCAGGATGGGAGGCATACCCTCGTTTTCTTCACAGCCAGGCGAAATTTCATAGCCGATTTTCGCATATAGGTGAAACTGACTTTACGACTTTTGCATTCCGCCTTATTCCTTATCTTATGAAATAAAGATTTTACGCAAATAGGAAAAAAGCTGATTCCGCATCCATACGAATCAAGTAGCACATTTGCAAAATAAATTAATGTTTAATATATGCAAGGACTTAATTCCCCTCCCCTAAAACAAAAACTAGCATTGTTAAACAAATATCGTTTAAAAACTATGACAGTTTGGCCAAAAAACTCTATGTGGCCCATAGCCTAGATGCCGAATACAAATTTGACCTGGTGACAGAGTCACATAGTAAGGTTATTTAATTATTCTTTATTGCAAAAAACCAGGTTGAAAGTTAGCATTAGTCAATTGATTATTTATTATTATTAGTTAAAAGCTCAGTGTCTTTCGCACTTCTAACGCAAATGTAAAAAGAGTCAGGTTACAATCTGTACATATGCAAAAAAACAAAAAAAAATTGTACAAATCATATTTTGTATCATGTTAATCAGGTACTAGGTCACCTAAGGTTTTCCTCTATTTTATTTCATTTATTAAATTAACCACATTGTTGAAAAATAATTTATCTATCATGGTTTTTATTATTTTGATATTTTAATTGTTGTTTTTATATGTAATTTATTTATTATCTAGGATTTATAAACATTTACATATGTACCTGAAAAAGAAATCGTGAACTAACTCAGCCCTGAAGATGTTTACAAATTAAACGAAAGCTTGGCACGGAGTTGGGAGTTTCTATGTTTCTGTGACCCAATACGTGATTATCTCACACAAATCTAGAGAAGGTTGATGATGTTATCGATATTGATTTGAGCATTAATATTGGCGTAGCTGCGACTGAGTTTACATGTGTCTGTTCTGTAATTGATGTTGTGTTTATCTCTGTTGATGTAAACCGTTTCTAAAAAGTTACCTTACGAAATGGTTTACATCAATAGAGATAAACACAGCATCAATTACAGAACAGACACATGTAAACTCAGTCGCAGCTTCGCTAATATCATTAATCGACTTCAAAATCGATAACATATATATAACACACAAAACATAAAATACAACATATAAAACAATCGTTACTAAATCAAATCAAACATTTCTACATAGTTTAAATCTTCAACAATTTGGCTTTCCTTTCCCTATTATCTCTTGTCTATATAATCCTGAAAGGATAATCAGGCCGAACCATTACCCATTTTTCCCATTGTCAGCTACTTTCACCTCAAAGAAGCCGACTTCTCACATAAAAAAATGTCTCTCTATCCCGACTTCCTTCCCACACCTTCAAAATCCATAGATATAAATCATCCAATATCTCACTGGCACTCTCAACACGACACACAAGAATGACACGTCTACACAGAAAACAAACACTTTGAGTAAGTACAAATACTTTGATTGATTCTAAAATTTCTATCATTGTATACATTTCGTTTTTTTCACATCCTACAGGTATTCTAAATGTTTCTAAATCCCAGGCCCTGAAGATGATCTCTATAAAGATCGAAACGTTGGCACGGTAAAGAAAATGTTTTTCAGAAATCTACGTCACACCAGACTGCATCTCACAATCTCAAAATCATCTCCAGTAACTTACGACATGGAACGCTAGTGCTTGTAATTCCTCCCAAGGTCTCATTACTATATCACTTATTAACCGTAATGGTATACTGATGAATAACGACTTCACATCTAAAGATATAAGCATCTTCTGTACTGAGACCTATGACGGTTTCTCTAAAGATGTACAAATTGTTAGCACTGTACCATTTTCTTAAGTCTAACCTGTTCAGTATATTAGCAACGAATTTCAATAGTTCAACACCTGGACTGATAGATGAAACTATGGACCTATGAGGTAAGTCTAATTTGTGGATTTTTAGAAGGTCATAGTCTTTGGGCATACTGCTATATGGCCATCAGCGTTAATAACTTATGTACTAATGAGACGTCCGAAGGAATTAGAAGAACTCACTAGCATCCCTTGTCATAAGTTACTGGAGATACTTCATATCACTGCGTTTAGTGGATGTTTCAAATATGAAGATCAAATGTATGAACAAACCGAGGGTATATCAATGGGAGGAACTGTTTTACCAATTTGTGGTGTTTAGTGACCGTTAGCCGATGATTATTCGTGGATCGTGATATGCGGTCTGGTGTGATGTAGGTTTCAGAAAAACATTTTCTTTATCATGCAAACGTTTCAATGTTTATTGAGATCATCTTCAGGGCCAGGGAGTTACAAATATTGTTCATGTATTTGTTAAATTTAAACAATGTTTGAAATCCCAGGCCCTGAAGATGATCTCAATAAAGATCGAAACGTTAGCATGATAAAGAAAATGTTTTTCTGAAATCTGCATCACACCAGACCGCATCTCACGATTTCTGAATAATCATCGACAAACGGTCACTAATCACCACACATTTCAGTATTATACCGATGGGGATAATTAAGGAAAGGAAAGCCAAATTGTTGAAGAATTAGTCTATGTAGAAATGTTTAATGAGGAATGTGATGATTGTTTTATATGTTGTATTATATGTTTTGTGTTATGTGATGTTGATATATGTATGTTATCGATATTGATTTGAGCAATGATATTGGCGTAGCTGCGAGTGAGATTACATGTGTCTGTTCTGTAATTGATGCTGTGTTTATCTCTGTTGATGTAAACCATTTCTAAAAAGTTACGTTTACGTTTGCTCTGTTCTGTTTGCTATTTTTTTGGATTGTTGAATTCGAAATTGTGTTGGTGTTCAAAGTGGTGGGTAGCCAGTGCTGTAAGATTTTGCTTGGGTTTTTTTTGCAATCATAGATATGTTGTTTTACTCTCTTATCCAGATATTGGGATGTAATACCGATGTAAGTTGCCGGACAATTTAAACAATTCATTTTGTAAATTACATCAGACTTATTTGTTACTGGTCTAGGATCTTTAAGTGAGTACCAATACTTTCAGTAAATCTAAAATTTCTAGCATTTTATACATTCACATTTTTCACATCCTACATGTGTTTGTAAAATTTAAACAATGTTTATAGATCCCAGGCTCTGAAGATGATCTCAATAACGATCGAAACGTTGGCACGATAAAGAAAATGTTTTTCGAAAACCTGCCTCACACCAGTCCGCATCTCACGATCTCCGAATAATGCTTTACCATTCCTTCCAGGCATAATAATGAATGAATTACTAGACTGGATTAGACTTAACTATTAATTCTGCATGAAATTAGTTTAAAAAATATATTGGTGACTTTTTCTTAATTGTAAAACAGAGAGAGTTGGTAGATATTAACTTTTAATTCGTATGTGTGGATGGGACGCCTTTTCTGGACTTGGTTGTGATTAGGGAAGGAAAGAAATTGTTAACCAATTTGTGTATATGAAACCAACCAATTCTGATAGGGTGTTACATTATTCATGTGCTCCTTCATCCCAAATGAAAATCAATATAGCGTACAACCTGATAGAGGTGACACTAAAACTAAGTGCCAAGGAAAACGAAATGCACTTAAATCTATGTTAATGGATAATGCACATCCAAAGTCATTAATAAAGAAATGAACAGCAGAACGAATGTAATTACAAAACAGTCCCCATCAGAATGATTTGATCAACGTATAGCATTGGAGATTCATAAAACAAATTAAAACGATTATTGGAAACAAAAATCAGTTATATAATAGTAGTATATAATTCACTAATTTCGTGGTCCGCTTGACCAATTAATATATTACAATTAATTAAGGTTTTTAGTTGAGATAAAAAGTCAATGGCACGTGCGGGATTCGAACCCACGATCTTCGGCTAGATACGCCGCTGCTCTACCACTTAAGCTATCGTGACCTTGATCCACTCGGACACCAACTTNCTTGTTTCCGGCTCAGGTTCTCGGGGGGCCATCTACGAATCGTGCTCTTGACGCGCAAAAGCCTCTCGGACGACCCGGCCCACTGACGCTGCCATCTTTCTTTTATCATGTTCTTTACTGCTAGCTTGGCGTCAGAGGGCCTGGTCGCGATGGTCCGGTCTGGAGGGTTGGACGTCCCGGCCTTTGCCGCCTCGTCCGCACGTTAAGGAAGTTATTGTCCGAGTGGATCGAGGTCACAATAGCTCAAGTGGTAGAGCAGCGGCGTATCTAGCCGAAGATCGTGGGTTCGAATCCCTATCGTGCCATTGACTTTTTTATCTCTACTAAAAACCTTAATTAATTGTAGTATTTAAATTTAAAAGCAAGGTAGGAAATATTATACGAATTAAAATGTAAAGAACCTCTTCTACAAACGCTAATTGTGTATTGCATAAAATGTAGAAAATGTCAGTTTTGTTTATTATTGTCAAACCAAGCAGCTCAGAACGTGTTATACAACATCAGTATGATTGTAATGATGTTCTAAGGCCAGGTACTCTAAAAAAATGACCACAACCCTAATCCAGAGATTCCATTGCATAGTAAAGTTTGATCCATAGAAAATTGTTTTGGAACATTTTATTACGCCGCCTTGCGACAGATAAACAGAAGGTACATTTAGCGTTTAGTATCAACTAGCGACCGTACTTCTTCCTAATTATTAAATTATCAGCGATTTCTGACTGACTTTTATCGTTAGAACAAGTTTAACTAGATTAAAAAAATTACTCCATTAACTTCGGTTCTTGAACAATTAAGACATATTTGGCAATTGTTTTCGCTCTAGTAAAAAAAGAAGGAAAAATGATTACCAAGATTTCTGAGACCAACAGAATAGAATCAATTCCATAGTTGCATTTACTATTTGGGCAGAGCGTTACTTTCTTTAAGCACTCCAATTTTTCTCAAAATATGTGTTGACCGACCTTGACACCCAGTTCGTATAACTTTGAACCCAAGTAAAAAAAAACCTTTCAACTAATTAAAGTTTTAAGTTGAGATAATAAAGTCAGTGTCACGAGCGGGATTCGAACCCACGACCTTCGGCTAGACACGCCGCTATTTTACCACATGAGCTATCGTGACTTCGATCCACTCGGACATCAACTTCCCATCTCAACCCCACCTTTGAATTTTCCCTGCTTTTTGCCATTTATCAAGTGTTGTTTAATCTATTTGATTCTCGGCGACAAATGAAATGGCCACGGAGATCTTTAGTGAAGATATATTTCATTTTAACATTAAGTTCACTAGTCCGCTTGACCAATTAATATCTTTGAATTATTTAAGGTTTTTAGTTGAGGTAAAATACGAGTGGAGGTGATACTGACTTTTTTATATCAACTAAAAACCTTAATTAATTGAAAGATATTAATTAGTCAAGCGGACCACGAAAACTACTAAAAAAATATATTTTTTTTAAGTTTAAAAAAGTAAAAAATAAGTAGAAAATTCGCATGGTTAACATTTAAAAATCTTAACCCAACTGGACAGACGAAAAGTTGTGGAGAAAATATTATTAAAAAGCATAAACTATTTACTTGGTCAGCTTTGGTGTTGTCGACGGTGAAATTGAACCACAGCCTTACTCGAGGGTTGCAAGTGTCCGGACGTATGAAGAGGTCGTATTCATACTGTGAGATTAAATCCACAAAGCCGAGATTCCCTGGAAATTGAAAACAAAATGTTATACCAAATGAGATATAAATAGATAGATAGATAAATAGATAGAAGAAGGGAGGAAGGATGAGAGAGAAAGAGAGAGCACTGAAGAAATACAGAAGACAGTTGAAAGAGTAGTTAAGGGAAAGAAAAAGAAAGACAGANGAGAGAGAAAGTGAGAGAGAGAGAGAGAGAGAGAGAGAGAGAGAGAGAGAGAGAGAGAGAGAGAGAGAGGGAGAGTGAGGGAGAGAGGGAGTGAGAGGAGAGAGGTAGTTAGATAAATAGATAAATAGGTAGATAGTGAGTGAGAGAGAGAGTGAGAGAGCAAGACAGGCAGTTAGAAAGATGGATAAATAGATAGATAAATAAATAGATAGATAGATAAATAGATAGATAGTCAGAGAGAGAGATTGTAAGAGAGAGACAAAGAGAGAAGAGGCAATGAGTGAACTGAGCTGAGCTTTTATTTTTTTACGGGAACAAATTTAATATACTGCTTTCCTTAAGAGTGAGTGAGAAGGACAGAGAAAATGATCGTGTTTGTATTGAATCATCGAGTGGACGAGAGTTAGTTTCTATTTTAATAGCAAGTATTTTCTTGAATAAACATAAATTATAAATATTTACAACAAAGTCAGGGAACATTTTTAGTTTACAAATGACCAACAGAACCGACCGAATGTATTTTCAAAACGTCATCGGTACCGTACCCCTGATTATTTCTTCTTTCAAAGGGCGTACCTCAACTGGTAAATTTTTCGAACGTTTCATTTTTTTTTTAATCTGGTTAAGCATAAGTCCATTTAGAAGAAAAAAATTGATAGTTCACTTATTGGACCCAGTGCCAGTTTTACATATGTTCTCCGACTCGCAGACCTATATTTATACTCAATTTTAAGTTCATTAGTGGTTTAAATTGTTCATTTCACTTCAAGAAACCTCCGTCAATCGTCGAATATTTTTAACCAAGCTGATAGTGCTTTACAAGTGTGTATTTTTACTACGTTGGGCGTATTTACCGTGCTAAGCATTTGCGCATATGATAAAATTATCAATTTGTTTTATACAACCGCCTTACATATATAATAATTATATTTCTTAGAGAGACTCGAGCCGTAGTACCTAAAGGATATTGGCAACATTTATATTTATGATGGAATCGAAAGAAGTCTTTCTCCCTGGTCGCCTGCCACCTTGTCTTCCTGCCAAAGTGAGACGCGTCTGGCCCATCAAATCCGAATATACACAAGACCGCTGTTTTAAATGCGTGTGCCGCTGTTTCGTCTAGGCAGTATTCTCGCTACTTCGGTCTAAATCAGTTCACGGACGAACGCAGTGTTCAGTTCTGTGCAGTTTTTTGTTGGAGGAGCATTGTTCGCCGAGAATAAAACTCGACCTTCTGCCTTATGCATTTCTCTCATGAGGTAAATTTAAAACTATACACAATACAGTTAGTACAGTCGAACTATAGTTAGTCGTAGTTGAGTAATTATCCATGACAACATAGACGCAACGTATAAATGAAAACGGTTTATGTTATTTGTACCAACTAAATAAACTTTTTTGTTTTGCCAAATAAGGAATTTTAAAAAGTTACAACATTGCCAACTCTGATATTCATTAAATGCATAAGATGAGTGAATGTTGCAGGGTTTTGTCCTCTTACACCACTGTAGATCTTTGTGTGAGCCAAATTCGTATTTTTAACGCACCCTTTGACTTGGGGTTCTCCTTGACAAACAAATCTAAAATTAATGCAAAAGTCAGAGTAAATTCAGTTATGAAAATAGTATTTTATCGATGACGTTTTCTAATAAAGTCAGAACGTATAAATCAAATAGTTTGTTGACGCCTGTCCTACAGATTATCTCTCGTCATTTTTCGAAAAGTTAGAATATTGAAAATAAACCTTTGCTCGAAAGTTTCAATGCTGAACTTTAATAGAAAAAAAGATGGCACAAGACAAATTCATCAAATCATTAAAATTGGTTCATCATAAAAATGATTAAATAATAAATAAATATACGAATCATAATTTAAATGAGAGTTATTTGGAGGTCGTCAGATGCGGTTTGGTGTGTCGTAGGTTTTAGAAAAACATTTTCTTTATCGTGCCAACGTTTCGATCTTTATTCAGATCATCTTCAGGGCTCAAAGTGATTGTTTTCCGTGTAGATATGTCATGCTTGTCTGTCGTGTTGAGAGTGCCACTCTTTGAGCCCTGAAGATGATCTCAATAAAGATCGAAACGTTGGCACAATAAAGTAAATGTTTTTCTAAAATCTACGTCACACCAGTCTGCATCTCACGACCTCCAAATAATCATTAAGTACGGTCACTAAGCACCACATACTACACGAGAAGAACGAAGAACATGGGATTTTATGAACAGATTTGAACTACATATGGACACCAAGCAGAAAGTATTCTGAAGGACATCGCTAAAAATGAGAAGAAACTCGCATCGGCTATTAATCAGAGAACTTTTTTTGAAATGAAGAAAGCACAAGGTATTTCCTACTCACATCAAAAACAACAACACAACTTCACAAACGCAACACAAAAGAGCACTCTCAACACGACAGATAAGAGTGATATATCTACACGGAAAACAATCACTTTGAGCCCTGAAGATGATCTCAATAAAGATCGAAACGTGGCACGGTAAAGAAAATGTTTTTTTTTTAAACCTACGGCACACCAGACTGCATCTCACGACCTCCAAATAATCATCAAGTAATAACACCACACATTAAATGAGAGTATTTCTGCATGCATTTTATTGCATGTTGACCAGAATCCGTGGAGAGTTGTTATTTGAATGTTCTCTCCATGTTTAGGATTTTCTGGGAAAAAAAACCAGGCAGCAGAGCAGAAAGGCGAAGAGTTGGGGAAAATATTTTATTTAGTTTTTTAGATTAAACCGTTTGATTAAGTTTCCCACGGTTGTTATTGCATCGATGGATTTGCATAAATTGCAGAGGTGTTTTGAATTTGTATCATTTTATTAACCTTTTGTTCATTATTCCATCCTCACTATTATTTTCTTGTGCTGCGCAAATGCGGGTTAGATAGATAGATAGATAGATAGATAGATAGAGAGAGAGAGAGAGAGAGAGAGAGAGAGAGAGTGAGAGTGATTTAAAAACTTCCTCAGCAAATCCAAACTAAAAATGTCTATTTTTTGTTACTATGAAAATGTTTGAATAAGGATATTAAAAATTGTTTAAACCGACTCCAAATAGTTTAAAACAAATAGGAAAAAACAAACTAATTGTTATACCTATTTTACTAGAAATGTTTTATGATTCTTGTAACTTTTTATAAATCATGTCTGAAAATTATGGACAGGTCACTGAATGTCTTAAAAATCGAAATTCTGATTACCATGCATTTAGGCTGAAGGAAGGTTACATTTCTAAACCACCAACCCTTATCATAGAGGAGCTCAGATAGCTAGGGGCTTTTCGACAAGGAATTGACCCATGTTGAATATCTTGCGAGAAGTAATCGTCAGCCTCTTTCCTATTTTTAATATATCTCACTATTTGTTTGATTTTAATACGATCCCGTGTAATATTTTCTTATGTTACGTAGAAGACAAATCTAGTGATATATAATTAACCTTGAAATACAGGAACAAACTCATGCTTGAACAAAATTAGTTCAGATATTTTCTCCTTGGTTGATTGACAAGAACGCTCCGACATGTGTTTAATATATTTTGACCTGGTATTACAAACAAATTTATTAAAATCAGTTATCCCCATCCGAAGCCTCCCATTTTTTTTAAGGGTGGTGCCGGTGTTTTTGAAAAAAAAGCCCATTTGTAAGTATGTCGGGTTCGAATGCAGGGCCGCTGGATTCGAACCCGGGACCTTTACCTTACAGTGATAAGCGCCGTGTCAACGCCTAAACCGTTGCGGCAACCGACGCCCCCTTTATGTGACATGTTAAAAATAAACTGCTTTCTATCGTTAAAAACCACTGACCTGAGGGAACACTAGAAGCAACGGAAATAGCAATCTGCGCGTTCATCGAAATGGAAGGAGACTTTGATAATGCATCTCATGCATTATCTCCCTATCGAAAGAACATGTAGACCATACCAAATCTAGATGGATTGTAGATGTAGATGTAGATGTAGATGTAGATGTAATTTTTCAGGGTATGGTATACTGCGCCCTTTGAGAGCTATTGTATCTCCCGTGCTCTGCTTAAAGCACATCGGTGAGTCTTATTTCATCAAGAAACTTGATTAATAGGCCCGGTTTCAGTGGTTGAAGCTCTTCTATGGTCACATTGTACATCCCAAAACACTTCCCCTTGCGGGCTAATGTAGCTCCGCAGTTTGTTAGTAAGTGTGTTGGTGTCTCTTCTGCTTCCTTGCAGAATCTACATGTGCCATCTTGGATTGTTCCAATTTTCTTTAGGTGTCCATTTAATCTACAGTGTCCTGTTAGGAATCCTATTAGGATTCGCAGTCTGCTTCCTTTGACACATTCTGTGATTTCTTTCTTGCCAAATTGATTAGAAGATTCTTGGATTGTCTATATCCAATGAGTGAATTCCATTGTTCCTTCATTTTCTTTTTGTCCTTCTGTCTGAGATATTCGTTAATAGTGTGGATTCCTATGCCACAGAAGGGGTCGGGTCCTATCAGCGGTGTGGCAGCCCCTTTCCTTGCAAGGGTGTCCGCATTCTCGTTGCCTTCTACTCCCTTGTGTCCTGGGACCCAGCAGAGGCTGACATCTAGATGGATTGGAAAAATAGAGAAAAAAGAAGCAGAAAAGCAGAATCGACCATAGGAAAAGACACTGCACAAGTTAGCACAACCAATGCCAGCAAGGAGGGGTATCATCACCTCTTCATTGGAGCCTAACAGTTGACGAATTACTTGAAACTTTGGACCGCAAAGGAATAAATTGTCTGGGCGGTGTAAATCCTAACAGAATTCTTAATAGGACACGACGAGCTAAATGGACATCTGAAGAAGAACCCAACACGGCAAGTGCAGATGTGTAATGAAACAGAAGAAACACCAACATACCTACTACCAAACTGTGGCGCTACACTTGCCCGCAGGGAGGAAGTGTTTGGGACATACTCTGTAACAGAGGAGATTCGACCACTGAAACCGGGCTTACTAACCATGTTCTTTGATGAACTAGGACTCAACGGTGTGCTATAAGTACAGAACGCGGGATACAACAGCTCTTAAAGTGCGCAGTATATTGCACTCCCCGAATGATACATCTAGATCTACATCTAGGTCGAATAAAACTGATTGAATCCAGAACGATCCGATTGACAAAAGGCCACTCCTTCAACTTCTAATTATAAAGTGAGATGAACTGAATCGTTCAATCGTTCAAACCTCCCGAATAAAAGATGCATCGGTTTGATTAGAAACTAATGCCGTTGTTAAAAGTTTGTATCAATTATTTTTAGAACGCGATCAATAATACATACAGGATGTGTCTGACATCATTGATGAATTCCTGTCATCTTTCTATCGATTGTCTTATGCCATCCACCGAAAAGGTTCTTGTTGGTGTATTTTTACAACGAGCCTCGACATTTCCGGCAAACACGGTCTGGGCGTTTACGGTGCTCATCACTGTAAGTCCTGGGTTAGAATACGGCGGCCCTGCATTGGCACACGATTGTTTTAGTTTTTTTTGTCAAAAATATCAGGACCCCGAGAGTTGATATGACCTCTGCTGTTGTGAACCCTCGCTAAAAAATATCACTTGGAAAAAAAAGTTTTTTAATTAAAAAGAAGAAAAAACAAAGATTATATGTTTATTAATGAAAATAAATGTAATAAATACGAAATCCAGATTATTTTGTTTCATTATTAATCCTCTCTAGTCTAAAGCTGTTTTAGAGCATTTAGCTTCTGCATCTTTAGTAATTTTGTTAATGTTAGCAGAAAGCTCGTGAGTTAAAGGCGGGCCCAGTGTTGTTCCCCCTGTTTCAAGTGTGTTTTGGCCACACTGATCTTTTGGCGCCAATATAAAATCTCCAACTTGGAATCTTCTATAACCAACATGGCTCTTCACCCCACCACATCATCTTGTATCGATTGTTATATTTGCCAAACATAAAAATTTTCATATCCAATTTATAATTAACCATTTCTAACCCAAGTTACTTTACAGCAATGCTAACTTTAGCAATTTTCTTTAAGGTTGGCAGGAAACCCCGTGAGTTTAGGGCGGACGCAGTGTTGCTCCTGCTCTGTTTCTGCCCTTGTATTGACAGCACTGATATTTTCGGCGCCAATCTAAACTTACAGGATTTCCCGATAAACTTTTAATCAAATTGCAAAACTTAGCCTTGCTCTATGTCAACATGAGGCCTTAAATGGTTAAAAGAATGATTGAGTTTTCTTTAGATTTTGGTCAAGTTATTAATTCGAGATTTATGGATACATTTCTGTAAATTTTCATGCAGGCTGTTGCGTAATTGAATCCAGGTGTTTTTTTTTTCATTATGTTTCGAAAAAGTTAATATATCAAGTTTCCAAACTGAATGCCATAGCTTGCCTACAAAGTAAGCGATATTGGAAAATTCGTTATACCTCAGGTACCTTGTGCCATTGGGAGTAAAAAAAAAAAAACACTGCAACCATGAAGGTCAAAGTTGAAACGGCTAGGGTTTCTATTGTTACTTTTTTTAATAATTGAAGGTAGACGTTTTTAGCGAGATTTATAGTTTGTCACGTTTTGTTTTATTAATTTTACCATTCACTGTTTAATAATCTATTTTTGCCGCATACAAGGGCAGATGGATCTAAAGTCAATTAAGCACGTTGTTTCTATCACATCAAAGTTTAAGTCTTTAACATCATGCAATTCAAACATGAATTTAATGCCCACTAAAGAATAAAATAATACAAAATTAATCACTAAAGATATAGAAAGTATGGACTAATATAAATTAAGAGACAAGACGGATAATGATAATCAAGAAATAACACTGAAAAGTAATTAAGCCCGGCATTCCTAAAACGTCGTCTTAGAACAGCAAAAAGGGAAATTTTCAAGGTTAAAAATATCTATATTAACTGATATTGCACGTAATTTTATTTTTACATTCTTTCTTTGTCACAAGTGACATTCGTCTGAGTAGAAAAACAGGGAAAACGCAAAACGTGTTGTTGAAAAAGAAGAAAACTTCTACAACCCTTGTTTTCCACGATGTTCTCATCCTAACTGGACTTTGGGAAGAAAAACATTCTGCGTGAAAGAAGATCTATGTGGCGAAAGGGGGAAAAGTTTCACCCGGTAAGAAAATAATAAATTCTACCAATTAATAGCTGGGAAACTTAGGGGTTCTTCAGACCCTTGATGAAAACATGAAAAGATAATTGAAATTTTTTATTATATTTACAGTTAAAACTGATGCCACCGTTTGAAAGATAATTTTGTTTTGAAAAGATTATGTACTTGCGTTAATTTTGTATATGTATGTGCTACTGCGTACCTACCAATTATGTTTTTGGAAAAGAGGAGGTGTGGGAGACCACGAAAGAAATGTAAGTCAATTGGCAATGAACGAGGAAAAACAAAGAGAAAGGGAATGTGGAAGAGGGGAAGCGATAAAAAGAGAAAGATTGGGTTAGAATGGGGTAGAGCACTGAAGAATAATAAAGAGGGAGAACACCGAAGAAAGATATGCAGGAAAGGAGTGAAGAAAAAGAGAAGTAAAGATAAAGTTAGACAGACGAGGGAGAAAGAGAGAGATGGAGAGAGAGAGGGAGTGAGAGAGGGAGAGAGAGAGGGAGAGAGAGAGAGGGAGTGAGAGAGGGAGAGAGGGAGATAGAGAGATGATGGAGCGAGAGTGAGAGAGATGGAGATAGAGAGAATGAATATTAAATAAATGTGGTTTTAGTGGGAAGAGTGTGGAAAAGAAAGTTAAGGAAACAGAGTAAGAGATAGAGATAGATAGATAGATAGATAGAGTGAGAGAGTGATAGAGAGAGAGAGAGAGAGAGAGAGAGAGAGAGAGAGAGAGAGAGAAAGAAAAACACAAACAAAGTGAACAAGAGGGAGAGGGAAAATGAATGATCAAATGAATGCGGTTTTAGTGGTAAGTGGGGAAGAAAAAGTTAGAGAAATAGAGAGGAACAGAGAGAGAAAGAGAGAAAGAGAAAATTGAATTGAAACGCTTTATTTACAATACTCGCAGATTTAGGCCATATTGACCCCACTTGCAATCGGTTTCACACAATAAACAAACAAAATGATTATGGAACATCCATATTTTTTGCTTTAATCAGTTTCAATTGTGTTATAAACAATGCAAGATTTCAACTTACAATAATTACAACTAAAAAACAAACACAAATATAAAAGAAATTTAAAACAAAGTGAAAACTATAAAGTTAGTGAACGCATATATGAAGGGGTATTTGGTAGAAAGAAAAAATTGTTAAATTTAAATTAAAAACAAAAAACAAAATGAAACATAATAAACTAAGATTTTTGTAAACATACTGTAAAATTTATATGTAGACATAATATAAAAATTGTATGTAGATTGATAGGACAGGTGCTGTTTGATTATGCATCTTTGGAAATTAGTATTTATTTTAATTTATTTTTGAATAATTTTTCGTTTTTTACATTTTTCATATGATGCTATATTTTTTATGATCCTAATGCTTTTTAGTAAAAAAGAGTTGCTAAGAGTTTTTGTTTTATGTTTTCGAATTAAGAACTGATTTGAATGTCGAGTATTAATATTGTGANGTTATATATATATATATAGAGAGAGAGAGAGAGAGAGGAGTGAGAGAGAGAATGAATGATCAAAGAATACGGTTTTAGTTTGAATCACAGAATTAATCTTAATCCCAAATAAAGAGAGGGTTGGTGGGAATAGAAGAGAACAAGAAATAGAGAGTATGAGAGAGAAGGACAGAGAGGGAAAAAAGAGGGAAGAGAGGAGATAATAGGAGTAAGAGAAGATAAAGTAAGAGCGTGAGAAAATAGGAGATAGAGATTAGAGGAAGAGATGGATAGAAAGAGAGAGAGAAAGAGAGAGAGAGAGAGAGAGAGAGAGAGAGAGAGGTAAAGAGAGGGTAAGATAGAGAGTATAAGAAAGACAGAACAAAGAGGGGGAGAGCTAAGTGAGAGTGAGATAGTAAGAAACATAGTAAGAGAGAGAGAGAGAGAGAGAGAGAGAGAGAGAGAGTGAGTGAGAGAGAGTGAAGGGAATCTAGAGATTGAGATAGTGTAAGAGACAGAAAAATATAGAGATTGAGAGAAAAATAGATAGATAGAGATGGAGATAGAGATAGATAAAAAGAGAGAGTGAGAACGAGAAAGAAAGAGAGAGAGTGAGAGAGAGAGAGAGAGATCACTGAAGAATTGGTGAACATAGAAGATACTTGAAAGAATAGTTACGGGAAAGAGAAAGGGAAAAAGGAAAATAGGTAGATAGGTACATAGTTAAAGAGAGGAGAAAGAGAGAGGGTGAGAGACACTGATAGCTCTGAAGAAAGAAGACATTTGAAAGAGAAGTGAAGGAAAAGAGAAAAGAAGAGAGAGAGAGGGACAGTGCGCGAGAGAGAAAGTGAAAGAGAGGGACAATGAGTGAACTGAACTTTTATTTTTTATGTGACCAAATTTAGGACCGTACTTCCTTCAGAGTGAGTTAGAGGGGCAGAGACGAATGATCGTTTTTATGTTGAGACATTGAATGGATGAGAGTTAGTTTCTTCCCAAAACTTTAGATATAACCGTCAGGCAATAACTATAAAATAGTTTTATTCAATAGATCAGGTAACTTCTAATTCGGTGACTCATAAATTTATCAGAGTGTATAAAAACTTCATTAGTCTGTGCGGATAAATCGATTGCCGTTTCTGCTTTCCAAACACGAGCGGGCCTGTGTGAAAACTTAACTAAGTAATAGTTTCCCCCTTTTCAAACTAGCCCTCGGGGCAAAATCGATCTTCAGTATAGGACATCTGATTGTCATTACGCCAGGTAGAAAGGAGAATAAATTTAAGATGGCTCCTGGTAAAAGTATATTCTTGGCGTGTTATGATCATCAGGGTATAAAATAAAATATAGCAAAACTCTTGGCTATTTTTTAGAAGAGTGAATGCACACTAGGAAAATACAAGTGGGAGGTAAACCACTGGTTAACCACTTTACTATAGCTTTTCGATGTTATTAACAATTAAAAGTTAAAGGCTGCGCCGGGATTCAAACCCAGAACCATATATGTGGCAAATACGAGTCGGATGCTCTAACCACTTGGCCTCCGCGGTCCCCTAATTTGCAACTATACACAACAATATATAATAAGCAAATCTGCTGAATGTGGTCTCATGGCGTGAGAAGTGTGAACGAGGGTCACCCAGTGGTGCTACCGTAAATATTTACTGTTTTGGGTCCATTGTTCTCGCTAATCCCTGAGACATAGTTGCTAAATTATTCCTAGATAAACAGCATACAATAGTATATATATTAGAACGCTTTTTGATGAGAAGATTTGAACACAATTATTTTTTACAGCTTTACGGCAATTTTGGACAACGGTGCGCCATTCCCAGCTTATAAACCCTAAGATATGTGAAATGCCTATGGCGCTTTCCGTTCACTGCCGGTTTTTCTAAAATGAGGACCCTTTAGAATGGATTTTTGTCGATACCAAAATACAATTTACATTGTTCCAATTATACAAATACATGTAGGATGTGAAAAAAATTTAAACAATGTTAATAAACCTCAGGCCCTGAAGATGATCTCAATAAAGATCGAAACGTTGCACGAGGCAAAAAGGCAACGTTGAAAAGCACGATAAAGAAAATGTTTTTCTAAAACCTACTTCAGACCAGACTGCATCTCATGATATCCAAATTATCTCCAGTAACTTATGACAAGGAATGCTAGTGTGTATAGTGTCAGTTGGGATATATTACAACATTAATATTGTAATAAAACAAAATAATAAAAGATTCAAAATTCTCATTCAAGATTCAGTAAATCATAACTTTTAACCCTTCGGTAATCCCTGGTATTATTCATTTTCGGTTCCTAAATGATTTATTTAGTGATTTTTGGGTTTTTTTCCAATTTTTTTGGTCGAAAAGCATATCCATCATTATAACGCAAACAAGCTTCTAAATGTTTTTACGTACGAGTCAAACTGTTTACAACCGTGCGTATTGATCTCTTCCCTTTCAATTTGAACTCGATGATTTAGGAACGGCTCTGAGGATTTACCATTTTACCCCGGAGAAAATAACTCCACTTTGATTTATTCGTTTTGACGAGAAACGGAACCATTCGTGTGCCGTCTGGGGAGGCGTTTAACCTCACCATCACTTTGTTCGCCCTGCCGAAAGACGTTTACTTGAACAAATTGCTCAAAACATTTATGAATAAGAGAAAGGGAGAGTTATTGAGAGAGAGAGAGAGAGAGAGAGAGAGAGAGAGAGAGAGAGAGAGCGAGCTGATGAAGAAAGGCAGTACGATCGAGGAATTAACAGAAACGAGCCAATTTTACCAATCGTATAAAAGATCGGAGTAACTTTACAGCATATTATTCTAAACACACTCGCTTTTTTATACATTCTTTCTCAATTAACATACCATTTAATTAAGTAGGGAGATCGAGTAGGCATATTCCTCCACCCTTTATACATTTCTCATATCGTATAGCATTCCTACACGTTCTCTATATGGAGCCAAGAAAGACATCCTTCCTTGTCCACAAGTAGGACAAATGGAACAACCTTGTTCTACAGCCTTTTTCTATTCGGACTTTTGCCCAAAAGTGTTCGTGTGTCGACGGCGACTGATTTTCAGTTGGGTTTGATAGGTTCTTCTGCGATTTAGACTGGAGCCCACCCACTGACTGTGTACTTGGCGCGAAAGCTTCTCGAACGATTCCACTGACGCTGCCAACCTTTGCCATATTCTTTCTTGCTAGTTTGGAGGTGGCATTCCTACACGCTCACTATAGAGATCCAAAGATATTGTAAGCAGGGGAGACGGCGCGCCGGATCGAACAATCACTCTATATTCTAGCAAACACTGAGTTGTCGGCGTAAGCACCTCGCTACTTATTTTTGTGAGGGGAGGGTAAGGTTCGAGAATTTGATAAATTAGAAAGTATATCTTAACATTTATTTGAACACAATTCCGCTTTTTACATATGCACAAAAAATAACAATATATCAGATAAGTCAGCCACAAACGACGCTAGCCACGATCAGCGTCCTCAGCATCTTCTGAGTCCTTGCGGTATCTCGACCGTCGGCCTCATCGAATGAGTCGCAACGGCTGGTCCTCGCTGGCTATGGCTGGGTGAGATCGCTGGTTAAGTCCCAGACTGAGATTTGCTTCTTGAACTAGACTCACTGTTTTGAGCCTTTGAACTAAACTCACTTGGTTGGAACCCTTGACCTGGACTCACTGGTTTGAGCTCCTGAACGGGACTGATTGGTGTGAGCACCTGGACTAGACTGACTGGTGTGAGCCCTTGAACTACACTCACTGGTTGGAACCCTTGACCTGGACTCACTGGTTTGAGCCCCTGAACGGGACTGATTGGTGTGAGCCTCTGAACTGGACTCACTGGTGTGAACCCGGAATGAGACTCATTGGGGTGAGCCCTTCGACGAGATTTTCACTGAGATGAGCCCTTGTCCTAGACTCCTGGTTTCAGCCCGTGGACGAGACTCACTGGTTTGAGCCCCTGAACTAGATTGATTTTTTTTTAAGCTTTCTGCATAAAAGAAAATTCTGCTCCTAATTTGTCACATTGTTTTTATCTATATTTTTGAATTAAGAATACCAATAAGAGGTAAACAAACTTTATCCTTAAATCAAAACAAGGATAAAGGTTTAAAATGTTTATTCAGTCTCATTTGAATTCTGAAACAATAAACTGTTTAGTTTTTATCACTTAGTGCTGACGATGTTGCGCGTGGTATGGCACTTATTGAAGATGGACGACCATCAGGTGCGGCTATTGCCCTCGGAGTTCCCTACGAAACTCTGCGAGACCCCGATAGACATTCTAGAAACTGGGTCATACCATAGTAGGCCCAGTTCTGGGCGCTCTATGGAAACAGAACCAAAGGATGACCGTTTTTTGATTTTGAGAATTTTTCGAAACCGGCACCTTACTTTTGTTCAAGCGATTCATCAGCTCCAGGATGTTCGAAGTGTCCAAATTTCTGAACGCACTGCTCGAAGAAGATTAAAGGTCTTTGCCCCAACGTATCAACTAGGACCGTGTCAGGCACGAAAAAAAAACGGTCCTGTCACTACTATGCCCACTGCAACGGATGAACCGCGTTCTATACCCGTTTGTAACACGCATGTAAAAACGTTTAGTAGCCGTCCTGCTTCAGTCGCTGCCGTACATTTCTTTTTTAAAAACGCGTCGTTTGTGAACTTTTGTTTTCTTGTGTGGAGTGAATTTGTTAAATAAAGTATGGCTATTAGAAAATTATCTATACGAGAATTGGCCATGATTGCCATTATTTTGGACGAGGAAGAGGAAAAAAAAAACACTAGATGTTGTAAATTGTATAAAAACTCGTAATTACGAACATATTCTATTAGTTGTTTATCCTCCATTTTTATGAAGACACAAACACTCACAATACAATAGAACACAAACACAGATCTCTTCGTCAAATGCAAAGAACTTATGTTGAACGGGACAGCAACACAGTAGGCCGGATGCGCACAACGGACCGACACCTGCAAAATATTCTCGGCAGCCGATTTTTGACTGAACGGCACGGTACGGTGTTGGCCGGTGACGGAACGGTTTAGTGGGCATTTTCTAATACTAAATGATGTAAAGAATATTTATTTGCATGTGTCGGTACGGTTACGGTCCTAGTATGATACGTTCTAGTGGGCAAAGAACTTTAATCAATATGACTGGCTTTTCGCCCGGTAAGAGGACCAGAATTGACCAGAACAGACAGAGTTGCACGGCACCCATTTGATCGAGAACACAGCCATTGGTCTTTGGACGACTGGTCTTCTGTACTTTTTACAGATGAGGGTATATTTGCTCTACGATCTCCAGATGGCCGTGAAAAAGTGTGGAGAACGCAAAGGTAAGAAGCCTGAAATTTTTCCCAGAGCCGACCTTTTGAGGGTAGCTCAATGATGGTGTGGGCGGAAATTTCAACGGAGAGTCGTACAGAGTTGGTTTTTGTTCGTGGAGGGTCTTTGACGGCCACTCGCCATGTGGATGAAATTTTGGAACATCATGCGTTGCCTATCCTCGATGAAATCAACGTAAATCCGCTGATCTAATGCACGATAATTCCCGTCCACATGTCGCTCGCATAGTACAAAGAACTTTCAACAGCATAACATCAGGGTTTTAGCCTGGCCAGCCCATTCTCCAGACTTGACCCCCGACTAATAGGATAACCTCAAAAGACGAATAAGAGCACGTCCATCACTTCCTCTTCACACTTTACGATCATGAAAGAACTCTTCGTGAAGAATGGGCTAACCTCCAGCAAAGGGACATTTTCAGACTGGTAGAAAGTATGCCGAGGCGTCTTCGGCAAGAGGAAACACGCGATATTGAAATGTTAATAAAAAACCTGAAATAAAATTAAAACAAATTTTTTCTGTCCGACTTTTTTTTCATTTTTGATTTGCCTTAGCAATTTACATTTTTTAACTTATTTAGACAAAGACTCAATTAGTAAACGTTAAAAAACGTGAAACTTTGATTACTGTATAAAAATATATACAAATTACGTTACCTTACAAGTGGGTGGAATTTTTTGCAGGTCAATGTATGAATCACAACCACGGAATTAAACGTTTCAGGTGGTTTTATTGATTACAACCTTATTTTTTTCCTATTGACGAACTCTCATCAACGAAGTTGAACTTTGACATTACACTGTCAAACACTTGAGCCAATATTAAATTTGTATACCCAGAGGAACTATTAATTTTTAAGCGAAACACAGGACATCGGGTTAAAACAAATTGATAATCCTGTAGAATTTTTTTTTATTCCTTTGAAAATTCGTATCAGCGGTTTTAAAAGGTTTAAGCGACTTCGCACGAATCCAAATTGTTTTTTGTTATTGTTTTCAAGAATATGTTTTGATTTTTATTAAAGTCCCATTTAAGGGCTTTAAAAACTGCCTAAAACAAATCCAAATTGTCTTCTTTTTTCGAAAATTACTCCTTTACCGTTGAGATTTGGACAGGGGTTTATATAGCAATTTTTTTGTTGCATATGGTGAGTAGAAATACCCCTGAAATTTTTGACACTTATCGCCAGTCACCCTGTATTTGGTCTACTTTACTGAGAGTGTCACTTTTACTCACTACTATTACTAATGATTAGAAATTTGTTAATAAAAGAAATAATTATTCAGAAATCGTGAGATGCGGTCTGGAGTGATGTAGGTTTCAGAAAAACATTTTCTTTTGCCCTGAAGATGATCTCAATAAAGATCGAAACGTTGGCACGATAAAGAAAATGTTTTTCTGAAACCTACATCACACCAAACCGCATCTCACGATTTCTGAATAATTATCGATTAACTGTCACTAATCACCACACAATAAAAGAAATATTAATAATTACATATACTTTTGTAGATCATTGGTCATAGTTTAGTCCATTGGATTCCAATGGAAATTTCACGGAATTACTTTTTGAGAAAACTATCGAGCATTTCATTCCGAAAGATTATCTACATATATACATTCAGGATTCCATTTCTCTGAAAGTTAGACATGAGAGAACGATAGATAGGGTTAGATTAATTCACTATTATTTCTCTGAAGTGTTCTTAAATCTCAATAACAAAATTATAACAAAGAGGTACATTTCATTATATTCTTGCAGTGTGAAAGAAAATTACGTACCAGTTTCGAATGATGCGTCGAAGCACAGATGTCCTTTTTTCGCTTTTCCTGAGTGGCCTGGGGGGCGCATAACGACCCTGGTCACGTTGCCCATGCTGCCTTCATTTTCGCTATCTTCGCTCTCTGCAACAAAAAAGTTCCATAATTTTTAAATTCCCGGCTCGATGGTCGCAGAGGGCGTGTGTGTGTGTGTGTGTGTGTGAATATTTTGCCTACGTGGAAAGCCTGAATTTCGTCGTTTCAATTAACTATCATTTTACGCCCTGTGTTTTGAAGCGTAATTGTATTTAATCAACCTCCCGCCTCTCGTGACAGTTCATTAAGCTCTAGATAATTCCATGCAAACAGGGAGGAGAGGAAGTGCTGGGCTGCTGTGCTTTAATTAAATCACAAATGTACTTTCCCTTCTAGTTTAACTGTGATTTTTCAATGTTTCCTTTTATTTTTAAGAAACAGGGGTGGAGTGAAAAAAAAACTTTATTTACATACTGTTATGGTACTACTTCGTTATGTTTGCTACCTCCTATTAATTAGGCTTTTGTTTTATCGCATACATGAATTTGTATGGCCAATTCATTATAAAAACGGTACATTTTTTTAAATTTAAATTTGAAATTCAACTCCGACGCCGGATTTCAATTGTAAATTTTAACATAAATAATACTGTACAATATTGAACCATAAAATATCAAACACGACTAAAGCCAGAAACAGACTTACCCGATGCTACGCCATGCGACGCTACCCGACGCTACGCCATGCGACGCTACCCGACGCAAATCCAAACTCCAATTTTCCATAAGATTGTATTACCTCCGTGCACATCTGCCCGATGCCACGCAACGCTACCCTATGCTACGCTACGCGAACCCCACTGTCCACATTGTCGTCGGGTAGCAGCGAGTACAGTCGAAGACAAAAGAACCGGACACTCATATTTTTATTCAAACTACATGTATTATTGTTGTTATATTAATACCTATTTTAATATAAACCAAATTAACTGTGATTAACCAAGATCAAAAATTCATTAGTTTTTATTTTAAAAAATTAATTTTAATGGTTTGGTAGAAAATTAATCAAAACACCGGAATACGATTTTTTGATATAATGAACTTAACTAACAATATTTATTGTACTCGCTTCGACGGTACATATACTAAAATTGGAACAATTTATTACACGGTTTTGCTCATAAAATTTAATTAACAATGTATTTCATAGTTTTGCTCGTAAAATTACACCATTTTCTAATGTCGGGTAGCATCAGAACAGGACACTCATATTTTTTGTAGCTTTTTTCAAACTAAGTACATGTAATTTTGTCGTTATATTAATTACAACATGTTATTTTAATGTAAACCAAATTAAACGAGATCAAAAATGCATAAGTTTTTTTAACATTGTTTAATTAGATGGTTAGGAGTAACTTTATTTAAAACAATTAAGTTTAACAAACAATTTATTAGATGGTTTGCTCATAAAACTTAACTAAAAATTTATTACAAGGTTTTGCTCAAAATAGTGCATTAAGAACAAAAGATGCGTTGCGATTGTGCTAGTGATTATTGTGATAAACGCTGTGGACTGTACGCGACGTTTGCGTCGGATAGATGTGCACACCCCACCAAAACGTGGCAAGGCGTCGGGTAGCATCGGGTAGCGTCGCATGGCGTAGCATCGGGTAAGTGTGTTCCTGGCTTAAAGCAGTGTATCGCAGCTTCGTGGTCGCTCCCGCCCCAGTGGTTTTGACTCTCTCTTGGGGTGATTCAGGACGATGGTTCTCCATCGACCCTATCGTTGTGCATTTTTTGGAAAGATACCATGAACTGGTCTCTGCAAATGGTTTTTGTATGGGTAGCCGGATATGTAGGTTTGGAGGATAACGGAAAGACTATCACCGGGACGTCTCGACCTCCGGACTGAACCAACTCGATTGGATAGCATGATGCTGAAATGCGATAAAAAACATGATGAATATGGCAGCATCATAGGGCCGGATCGGGAGTGAAGAGATCAAGGGCATTGTCGAAAGGTCGGAGGATCTGACTCGTAGAAGAAGGGTCATCCTCACCCGTCAAGTCTTCAAGTCAATTAAGACTAGACCAGGTGAGGTCGACACATGAACACTTATACTTGTGCCAAAGCCCGCATGACCTTCATATAGAGAAAGGATCCCACCTAATTGAAAGGTGCCACTCCTGGATAGCCTGTATTTCGGTCTCCTGGTCCTGTTTTTGCAAATCCCGAAAACTTCACTTTGAATCTATTTCCAATTACAATTTTTTTTTCTTCTCCTGGTATTATTCATGATTACTAAAAGGACGGTTTTCCTTATCAGCTGTCTCATACCACCTGCATTGGCTTATCGGAAAGCTTCATCTAACTCTATATGGCCAATAAAATTCTTTGGGGGATCTTAGATCCTTGTGCCCTTCTCCATATATTTATTTACCGATGTTCTAAGGTGATGAAGGTGTACGATGGGCTTCGTACGATGTCCAGACAAAAGAGAATGGAAAATACAAACTGAATGAATAACTATCTTTTCAGCGGAACTAAATCGGCATTGGATGCCATATTGGGAGGAAATTTGATGGAAGAGAAAGTGTTTATCCTGACGGATTCAAGGAGCTCGGTGGAGAGCATTAAAAATTTCAACTTACAGTCAGGTTGCTTCTATACGGTGTCCAAAATTATGGTACTCAGCCATAGACTATTAGAACGGCACCTTCTGTTGGGTACGGGGTCCTGGAGAAGTCCAAGGCAAGCTGTGAAAAAAGGGCGAAATTTAAAATCCGCCATCCCAGTTGAGGAGTTCAAAGGCAGTTTACAAAAGGAAGTATATGGCACTTTGGAGAAGCAACTAGACTCCTGCTCCACTGGTAAATTTTACAGAAATACCGATGATCAGGAGGAGGCCTTAAATTTCCAATGTCTAAAACAAAGTGTACTACAATAAATAGAATCCGGTCTAACCACGGAATAAGTGGAATATATTTGAAGAAAATAGGGCAAAGACGTCCTATGTTTAGTATGCGAAGAGAGGAAAGACCTGGAACATGTCATAATGAAAAGCAAAAAGTATAATAGTGAAAGAACAAAAATGTTGGACAGACTGTAAAGAATTGGAAAGCTGATGAAACCGTTTAATTATATATCCGTACTACAATTAAATGAATTGGAAGTGTACAATGTTGTTTTAGATTTCCCAATGGCTACGGACTTAAAAATTTGATCAAAAAGGGTTACAGATAGTCTCTGAGCCAATTGCCAAAAAAGCAAAAAAAAGACATCCAATAACACGTAATCAATTGCCTTTGCACTATGATGGATTAACGAAGAATAAAAAAATCTACAATCAAAAGAAGGTACAGAAGAAACAGGATTTTTAATATATTACAAAAATTGCTAAATTTTACGATTATTGAGTGACAAATACTTGATTGAGTCTAAAATTTCTAGCATTGTATAAATTCACTTTTATCACGTCCTGCATGTATTTGTATAATTTAAACAATGTTTGTAAATCCCAGGTTCTGAAGATGATCTCTATAAAGATCGAAACGTGACAAGACAAAGAAAATGTTTTTCTAAAACCTACGTCACATCAGACCGCATGTCATGATACCCAAATAATCATTAACTAACGGCCACTAAACACCACACACTAAATTTTACATTACTATATTATTCAGATTACGAATTGGCTTAATTTTCATGTCGAAGCATATGTAATTAACCATACCAGCGTTATACTAGAAGTGTAGTCAGTAATCGGCAGAAAACGATAACATTTATTATTTCAAACAATAATCCTCGTGTTATTTTAGGGATTTTTTCCCCCGGCGAGATGCGTAACGCTAAACCCAAACGAAAACTCTCGGAGAAATGATCCTCGACGAAATTGCACCGCCTGAAAACATGAAAATAAAAGAAGACTATCTCTACTGTCTAAGGGTGCTTCGCCATGGCCGGATTCCCCTTATAACAATTTAACAAACCAAGCGTAGACAGTAAAAAAAAATGCCTAGATCGTGTTGGTTTATTAAATTTTGCTTTGTTATTTTTTAAACATTTTTAAAACATACAACTCGGGCAAAAGAACTAGAAAGTTTGGGAAAAAGGTTAAAATGAACCTTTTATACCGTTGCAGTTCTTTATTTAATTGATTTGTCAAAACCATAAATTTATGTATGTTTATTTACTGGATTGACGCCCTCTAACTCTTGAATATTTGTCAAATCTACATCATCTTCTTCCTTCAAATAACCACAAACTAAGAGCTAAAGTATTTTACCTTGCCGGCTGAAAATTTCAGTTCAATTTGTTTAAATCGTTCAAGTGTAGTTATCCGTGGTAATAGGGCACATCTTAACACGACTCAGAATCGGCCATACACTATTGACCAACGGACATATTATTTTGGGCTAAAGACCGCTTATGTGTACATCATGGAGAAAAAAATTGCTCACTGTGCCGTTCCTTAGAGATTGAGTAGTACCTACGTTCCGATAGACCAAACATAAAGATCTATGTATATACAAATTAGCAAAATTAGCAGTAAATCGTATTAGTGTATATATAAATCGTTTGGTGATGCATTCTGTGTAAACTTTTTCGTGAGAATGTACTTATAAGCGTGAAAGTGTATGTAGTATGGGAGCACACCACGTCAACAAATTACACTAATTAGTGAAGTGTGTAGTTGTTTTTATGTGTAAAGGGTTAAGGGAAAATTGCGTGTAATCCATCACTTCAGTGTATCAGCAATTTTTTGCAGATCAGGCATGCGGACACAAAGAAGTGAGTATTGTAATTCTCACCAAGCTTTCGACCTACATTACAGTTTCCAATTAATTAATCTTTTTATGTAAGGCTTTGGTTGAAATGAAAAAGTTAGTGTCACGAATTTGAATTTTCCTTCCTTTTCGCCATTTTTCAAAAGGTGCGGTTGAGATGAAGCGTTTGTGTCCGAGAGGATCGAAGTCACGATAGCTCAAGTGGTAGAGCAGCTGCGTATTTAGCCGAAGGTCGTGGGTTCGAATCCCGCTCGTGACACTGACTTTTTTTATCTCAACTAAAAACCTTAATTAATCGACATATATTAATTGGTCAAGCGGTCCACGAAAACTAGTGAGTTTTAAATAAAGTTATTCCGGTGTGTTGATAAATTTTCTTCCTAACCATCATAATTAAATAATTTTTATAAAAACTCACGAATTTCGTTCATTTCGTTTAATTTGGTTTACATTAGAATAATAACGTTGTAATTAATAAAACGGCAAAATTACATATACATAGTTTGAAAGAAACTAAATAAAAAATATCAGTGTCCTGACGAAAATTGTGTAATTTTATGAGCAAAACGATGAAATAAATTTTTAGTTAAGTTTTATGAGCAAACCCATGTAATAAATTGTTAGTTAAATTCATTATATCAAAAAATGGTATACCGGTGTTTTGATCAATTTCCTACTAAACCATTAAAATTAATTTTTTTAAAAATAAAAACTAATGAATTTTTGATCTTGGTTAATTTGGTTTATATTAAAATAAATATGTTGTAATTAATATATCGACAATAATACATGTATTTTGAATAAAAATATGAGTGTCCGGTTCTTTTGTCTTCGACTGTACTCGATGCGACCCGACGAAAATCTGGACAGTGGGGATCGCAGAGCGTAGAGTAGTGTAGCGTGGCATAGCATCGGGCAGATGTGCACGGGGGTAAGTAAATTGGACTTTGGATTTGCGTAGAGTAGCATCGGTTAGCGTCGCATCGGGTAAGTGTGTCCCCCGCTTTATCAGTCTTCTGTGTGGGGTATTTTCATTTGAAATTTCTTATAAAATATGAATTTCATGGTGTCAACAGGCATTTTCAGACGTCTTATGTGAAACTCCGACCGAAATCTTAACTTTTTCTTTGTTTATGTAAGTTGGATATTTGAATCTGTTCAAAATTGTGGTCCTTCTTGGTTGAAGATATGTGGAATAGGTAGTCTGAGGCCAAAAAGTGGTCTTTTCCATCGCCCCAGTAGGGCACGCTAGTCTCTCAGCTATACTCCGGTTCCTGAACACCCTCTGCTGTATTAGGATATGAGTGAAAAGAGGAGTTTCAAAACGTTTGGGGATTTAGTTAAATTTTTGTATTCTATTCCTTTTTTTAATCAACGACCTCATTGATCCGTTGACAATGTACATAATTATCATTTCATTTTTCATAAAACATACATTAAAAATAGTTTAAGTTATTTTGTTTGTCAAACTTCTACGACGACCATAATTCCACGTGAGGGTGTGGGTTGAATTACATTTCTGGCTGATCCTTGTTACATAAAACATGAGGGTGTCATTGAGTCCTAGATTTGCACCCCTGGCAATCCTTGAGATGATATGTGTGAATCTGAATTTGAATTGATTGATTGAATTGATGACTGCTAAAATTTGTTAGAAATGAAAAAAATGAATAAAAAACTTTCGCGAATTATAATCAGTCAATAGGTAAATGTAATTATTATGTATATTTATGTAGGTATATTTATTTATCACGATTAAACTCGTGTAACTTCCTCTAACCGAAAAAAATTAAGTTTTTGTCTGTCAAGTGGAAGGGGTTTATCGCCGGTTTACAAACTATGCAAAACTTTGATGCGTACCTGTTCTTAGGTTAAATTCCTCCTGTTAAATACCTAATCTAACCCCTTCTACATCTTAATTTCAATGCTAGGCTGCAGATATTACCTCTGCCTAGATTTTCAACTGTAATATCTTCCACCAATAGGACAGATCCGATGTGAATATTACCATTGCGAAAGTCACGGACAACATAATGGCTACTTAGTCGGCATTAAGGCTGAGGAAAGCTGGGTTATTCAGGAATTAGGAGGACCAGTGAGTGAATTGAATTCGTTACATAGAGAGTTTATGGGAAACGTAAGGGATGTTGAGGTCATTCTAAAATTTGCAGTACAATGGGAAATTCATCAGAGTTCGTGGTCCGATTGACCGAATAACGTTTTTCAATTAAGTAATCTTTATATAAGGTATTGGTTGAGATAAAAAAGTCAGTGTCACGAAAAAAATTGAAAAATGGCAAAAAGGACGGAAAATTCGAATGATGGGGTTGAGATGGAAGGTTAGTGTCCGAGTGGATCGAAGTCACGATAGCTCAAGTGGTAGAGCAGCGGCGTATTTAGCCGAGGGTCGTGGGTTCGAATCCCGCTCGTGACACTGATTTTTTATCTCAACTAATACCTTATATAAAGATTAATTAATTGAACAATGGGTAATGTTGAAATGAAAAGTACAATTCTATATGAGTTTGATGCTTTGCTGATATTTCCATACTGTCGAATTGAGTAATGTGTCGTAGATAAGTCCTTTTTATAAGTTAACAAACACTTTGAGTGCGTACTAATACTTTGATTGAGTCCAAAATTTCTATCATTGTATAAATTTATTTTTTCACATCCTACATGTATTTGTATAATTTAAACAATGTTTGTAAATCCCAGGCCCTGAAGATGATCTCAATAAAGATCGAAACGTTGGCACGATAAAAAAAGTTTTTCTAAACCTACGTCCCACCAGACCAAGGATACGACCACGGGAGACACCTGCTGGGCAGGATGGATAAGTCGGAACCCCAGAAGTAACAGTCGGCTAGGTAGGAATTTTGTGTGAGGTGGGTGCGCAACGACGAAGATTGTCGACGAAGAAGGAGACGATAATACAACAACGCGCTGTCTTTCATGACATTGCAAAAGCAAACCGGAAGAACTTTAAGCCTAAGGCGATGATTCCATGGTCTAATAGAAATTGAAGCCATCCTGTAAGTCCGGGTTGCATTTGATTCGTGAGGCTACTCCCACCAGTCCTACCAAGTTGCCTTGTATGCTGAACTTACAATACTAGCTGATGGTGTCTTCTAAATCTTTCTTCGCAAGTGTGCCGTCTATTTCGTCGCATTTACCTTACCGAAGACTGTACGGCTACTTTGTAACCATATAAGAATTTTTTCATCCACAGGCATGTCTTACCCCATCCGTGATTATGGTCTCACAATGGCAGGAAATTGGCTTGTTTCAGGAATCATACTGCACAAGTTACTGCGGTCCAAAGGTCTGCTACCTGAATTTTTAACTGCTAGGGATGATCTCGATGTAGTTCCTGTCGGTGCAGCCTTTCACCTACCCAAACGAGAATACCACCCCTCCTTAGCTTCTTATCTTACCTCGCGTAATCCAGGCTTCAAAACGTCTTCAATAACGGTTTTGACTTGTTCAAGTTGTGCCTGACCTCAAGGCATGCAGAATAAGGTTTACGATACAATTATCTCACTCAGATGTAGCATGTTAATTCCCCGAATTCTTGTTACTTGAGCTTCTTTATAGCGATGGAAGACCTTCGTATAGTCGGCCGGAAATGTCAAGCACCTTGGACATACGCTTGACTTCTACCATCTTCCAGCAGTTAAAACTATCACTCAATCATAACAAAATGAACTTCTGGACCTGTTGAATGGCGTTTAGCACAAAAACAAAGAAGAGATTGCCTATTAAATCATATTTACGGAAATCCAAATGTAAACATAACTGGTAGATTCCATCACTGTTTTGTCAAATTATCTAAGAAATAAATAAACATATTGATTGGGGCCACTTTTAAAGTGTTTTACGGATTAAATTCGTTTTGAGAAAAATATTCATTTAAATTACAGGGGAGTAATGCGAAACCCGTTCCTGAATCTTGAACAACTTCATTTGTACCTCCCGGGCATGAGGGTAAACTGCGTCCACATACATAACACACCCATACACCTACACTGACACAAGTACATTTTCATTATATACACCTTAGGGCTACCGTCCCTAGGAAGGTTCTTGAGACGAACTCAAAGTCTCACGTCCTGGGATTGGCGACCCAGTACGGACATAACTCCGCCACACCTAACACTTGGTGGAGTGAGGGCGGGAGACTTGGACGGTGTTCGGTCTTCCNTTATGTGTATGAATGTATTTATTTGTATGAACGTGTATAGAATATAGACTTAGTGGGGGCTGAAATGACCTAGATGTCGGAAGCCCCGGAAAAAAAAAAAAAAAAAAAAAAAAAAAAAAAAACATTTGTAGTAGAGAAGGAAGGTAAGTTAACAACACCAAGGTAACCTGAAATTCCTCGAACATAATGGTCATTGTACAATAGATTGATTAAACGGAAGTGAGGACTTATTAGCCGATACGGTGCAGTTTCACGTTTACCTATACACTTACAGACAAATCTATAATGAAGCACAAGTTACCCAGCCTTGGTAGACCGGTTAGCCCAAAACCAAATGATTCTGGTTGGGTCCTGAATCACAAATTTACCGTATCGATGTACAATCAAAGACAAAAATTCGAACACTCAGGTGTTGTAGTTTATTTCAAACAAAAGGAATTTTTTTCATTATATAATTGACAACAGACTTTCGAGATCGGAAATTCATGAATTTTAATAAAAATTGTGTAAGTAGGAGTGTTTGAAAGAAGATTCACCGGGAAATCATTTAATCATATATTAAAAATTAACTAACACTTTACTACCTAGTTTTGCTATTAATAAGGCGTGTTACCTCCTCTGGCCTCACAGCGGGCCTTAAGTCTTCTGGGCTTCGAGTGCGACCTGATTTCGCCGGCACACCCTGGAATTGGACTATAACGGGCGCTTTGTCTGTCGCTGGACAAATTATCTGTCCGGGCGAGATCTTCTCGACAATTAGAAATTCCATGAGCGGCAAGAATCGAACCCACGACCGAGAAACTTTCGTGCTTACCCCCGGCGCTTTAATTAAAAAAAATAATAATAATTCCGAGGATTCGCAATAGCAGAGGTCATATCAACCTATGGGTGTCTGTGTTTTTGAAAAGCACGCTTGTAAGTATGTCGGGTTTGAATGCAGTCCAGACGCGCGCAGTCCAGCGACAGACAAAGCGCCCGTTATAGTCCAATTCCATGGTGTGCCGGCGAAATCAGGTCGCACTCGAAGCCCAGAACCTTTACTTTACATTGCTTCCTGTATACTCGGTCGTCCTAAAAAGGACAATGAGGATCTTTAACGTCCGCATCTGGCCGATTAGGCCTTATCTGACGTTTTGATTCTCAAGATGAGAGCTGTCGCACCTCCGCATACGACGGAAGTGTGCGGCCGCCCAGCCCCGAAGGGCCAAGACAAGCCTCGCTCCCCGCTTGCCCATTCCGAGTGGTCGGGTTCGCATTGAGCATCGAACCGTATGTCTACCTACCTAGACCGAAATACGTCAGCCTGGTCTCCCGCGCACTCCCTAGATAGAGAAGGCCACTCTCTCTCACCCTAATGGGCTTCCCAAGCGTAGAAACTACCGGATCCGCTCCGGCCGCGGTTTTGTTTACACTGGAATTGCTAACCACCCTAGAGGAGACTACGGTAAAAAATCGAGCTCAGCCTGCACCTGCGTGCAAAGCATACTCGAATAGGAGCAACCGATTCACTACCCATTTCCATCCGCACTACTCATGCATTCGAGGGACTCTGACAGCGTAATCATAGCGTCCTCAACGCTTATACGCTTCGGTCCGATCCGCCGTATCCCGTGAGGTATAACTATAATCATACGCAAGTTTCGTGCGAAGGTCACGGATAGAAGACAGCCTCTAAGTTCCCGCCAGGACCGTCACCACGGACCACTACGAGTCCATTCCCAGTGTAACAGGGGCTGAACATTAGAACATTTCTGTTACCCCGTAGTACAGATAGTTATGCACCCTTCCCCGTCTATGCAGACAGGATCTGGTACCCTAACCCTCGTGTGCCTCTGATAAGGCACCCGCCGCCCCATGCCGACCCGAGGCCGACACGAATACAGCTAGTGCTTTAGAGAGGTTCCCATGCCCTCAAGGCTACATCATTATTTTGCTCCTGGACACCCCCCTTATAACCATGGGTTGGGAGAGGTCGCAGGGAAGAATTAAGGAAACTTTACTTTACAGTGATGAGCACCAAGCCAACGCCTAAACCATTGTAGGTCACCAACGCTCCAAATTTCCTATTGCTTTTTAAAATAAATCAACTCTGCTATAAAGCCTTAGCAAACGGCTGTGTTCGTGTTTAGACCGGCGTAAATAAACAAATTCACTCCCATTAAAGAATAATAAGACTCCTTGGTTTTGTATGCCAGGAAATACCAAGCGATAATGATCTAACCAGGCGACCGGTCCAGTTTGGCACGAATTAAAACGAAAAAAACCCTAACGAAATTGATTTATCCCACGGTCGACACAATCTGCATACTGATTAGCCTTTAGAATAGTAATTTCATGCGATACTTTCTTCTACACCTACAACTTCTTGCTTTACTTCGTGTTAAAAAAAAATCCAAATAAATTTCTGTCTTTTTATGATTGCCAAACGTCGTGAGATTATGCGTCAAGAGATTTGAACAGGGTTCGAACAAGTGAGGTTTAAATTTTGTGTCTGAATAGATCATTAACTATAACTTCGCATGTGCGTTCTTGGCCGGAGTTTCTGGTTCAAATCAGCGGATTAATATGTGCGAAACCACTATTGCAAACAGATGAATTCACTGATGACATGTAACGATCGAATTGTAGATCATGCACAGCTTGAATAACAGAATAAATTGTCTCTTGGTATATCGACGATAAGAGCATATTGCCATTAAAATTAATCTATAATATATATTACAGTTTTTACAGAATGTGAGAGCTGTAAAGATATATTAAGGTCAATATTGATCGTCATTTCAATAAAAATCGATTGAAAAAAAAGTATAAATGTGTAGAATAGTCTATTGGCTGAACCATGTTTTCACATTTCCAAATAACAATATACACAACAACCATACGATTGATTCTGAAGAACGTATTGAACGCATACTTGACGCTTTCCAGCTCCATAACCGAACCATATACCCTTCAAGATATATCAAGCCCCCCTCCATTAAGACATCACGCGCTTATAATAACTTGCGATGATGGCTACTGGCTTTAGTAAATGATAAAATCAGATTTTCAAGCGATTTATATTTCGTATATGTTGCGTTTTGATTTTGATCGCTGTACGTGTCTGATAAGTCAATATTTTTTGTTAAGTTCTTTTTAATCTTGTATGTGGATTCCATGTAAGTCTGCTATGTAGGTAAAACCCAAGGTAACGCACTTGGCTGGTGGTATTATTTTGTTGTTTATGCTGGTGGCCCGGTCTGATGTTTGAGATTAAACCTCACTTGCTGGCTTTTTTGCTGGTTGAACCTGAGCCGCCACCGAGTGCACCAGCCGGTAACGAGGTTCAGATATTTTTGGATTGTTTCTGTGGCTAGGATAGAATTGGTGTGTCTAGATTAGATTGCGTTGTCGTTCGCATTGATTGTGATTGGATGTGTACTTTTGTTAGCAGGTAGATGGTGGTAGGATTGGACCTAGGATACTTCCGTGCAGGACGCCAGCTTTGATCGATGCCGATTCTCTTTTGAAACCATCGTACGAGATGAAAGATTTCAAGGCGAGAGTAGATGTGCCAGAGGATACGTTTTAGTTTATAAAAGAGGCCGGTGTGTAAATAAATAAAAATTATAAACTATGCCTGAATACATTAAATTTAGAATTCTTTCCGTACAAACGTTTACTGCTTTCGTACTATTGTTTTGCATCAATCAGCTAAATTAATTCTTTCACATGTACACCACACATACGTTTTAATTTTGTCCGTGTCCATTGTAGTACAGGAATCTCCGAGCAGGTAAAATATGATTGACTTCATATCTGTCAAATCTACACCTGAGGAACTACCAGGAAACCGGAAAAGTTCGTGTGGTTTTTTATTTGTTATTGTTTTATACCGATAATCAACCTTTCTATTTATTTAGGAGGGTTTAGTGCTGCGATGAAACAATAAGTAAGCGCATTACTCAAAATTTTGTCGGTGAATATTCGATTTTCGCTTCAATGGGACAGGGTTATTTGGTGACAGACAAAGCAACTGTACACTGTACTGGTGTTACTGTACGGGATCCATTTTTCGTCTCATATAACAATCCAGTAATAACAAAATCCTCTAACCCGACTTTGAATCGGTCAAACCAGACTCACCTATAATTTACGATTAAACACATATGCCCAATCTTTTTATCTTTTGTTACTATTTCCCACATTATGATTGACTGTGGTACACCTATTCCAGAAACCTCCACCAAATCACCAACGATATCCACTCCATACAAATCAACAATATTAAACTAAATTTTCAACTTCTTTGCAGACATCCAACTTATAGATAAAATGTAATATAACATCCCTTAATTATTGTTTCCTCTGCTGGCGCTCCATGTTTATGTTGAGGTTATATTACGGTTAGGAGGAAGAAAGGGGGTTAAGCTAGGTAGGCTGCTTTGTTATTTTGAATCTTTTTTTTTTTTTTTTAAAGGAAAGCGGTCGCAAGCCTTTGTCGGATGTGTACCCTTCGTACTAGAGGACTTTAATCTCTCCATTACCTTTTTGTAAAAATATTGAGAGCACTTAACAAATAAACGATCGAATTGTGAGTTGTGCAGAAAAAAGGTTTCCACAGTTTTGTTCAGAGTGTGCGAGTGACAGTTCGCCACTAAACGGTTAGCGTACGCAAAAACTCGTCTCAAGGGTGAAAAGTATCGATTTTGAAAATAAATAATGAGAATAAACATGTTGGGGAGGGATTCGTGAAAATATCCCTGACAGAACGAACCAACCTGGTCAAGAGTGGATCCTAAGCGAGGAGAAGTGACGATGTTAAATAGCGATACTGAGTTTTTGACCATGATCAATGAGGGCATATAAAAGACGGGAGCATATTTCTTATCTAAGGCATAGCAGAAGTTCCTCAAAGAGATTCGGTCGTTGTAGAATGGAATCTTTTTCAAGTACGATAGCTGAGAACAAATTCTGAAGAAGCGTCATCCATATCATATGGACATGAACAGCTGAAGAAAATTGTCCCAAATATTACGGAAGACAACCGGACGAAATACCAAGGGTTATGTGTCTTTGCCTTCTTACTTTCGAAGGCACTATTTGAAAGCATCTGGGGTTCTAGATAAAGTTGTATATATAGCTTTCTTCAGTCAAATTGGTACTTTTTTCTACCAATTTAATACTTTTTCCAACCAAATTAGTACTTTTCCCAAGCGATTTAATACTTTTCTCAAGCAATTTAATATTTTTCCCAACCAAATTAGTACCTATCTTAAGCAAGTTAATACTTTTCCCAAGCAAATTAATACTTTTCCCAAGCAAATTAATACTTTTCCCAAGCGATTTAATACTTTTCTCAAGCAATTTAATATTTTTCCCAACCAAATTAGTACTTTTCCCAAGCGATTTAATACTTTTCTCAAGCATTTTAATATTTCTCCCAACCAAATTAGTACCTATCCTAAGCAAGATAATTCTTTTCCCAAGCAAATTAATACTTTTCCCAAGCAAATCGTTCCTAGACGGATTTCTAGGAAATTCCTCTTCCCCTGTTCTTGGTTTCTTTACCCCTAAAATATTCAGTTGTTTGTCACGTCTTATTGTATGCATTGTGTGAGTTTTATATACATAGAATGAGTGACGGAAGTGACTAGAGTGACATAAGTGGTCATGATGATGAAACATCACCTAGTGCTGCCGGCGGTTCATCTTCGTCCGGTGTCCAACGTTCAAGACCGAGCAGGGGTATCTACGCAGTTACATCAAGGCATCAAAAAGAACTTTTTATAAAATTAGTTGAAGAGGGTCATTCAGTCAAAGATGCAGCTCAAAAATCAAATTTAAAGACTCGAACTGGCTACAGTATATACAGAAATTATACGTCTCAAAACTGTACGTTAGTAATTAAAAAAACAGATGGACCCCGGCTGCACAAGTTGACCCCTTATGTTCTTGCCGCTATTGAGGAAATCATTGAAGGAAACGCGGGTCTTCATTACAAGATATTAAAGAACAGCTTGCATTAGGTAACATAAATTTGTCTATTTCTTCAATACACCGAGGGCTAACGTCATTAAAAATAACTTTGAAGCGTGCGTCCATTGAAATAGATCGCATGAATTCTGAGTCAACGGTACAACAACGAAGGCAGTTTGCAATGGATTTTGAAATATGTGTCCCCCAAAATCGCGCAAAATTAATTTTTATAGATGAATCAGGATTTAATCTACATTTGCGGCGGACACGTGCACGTTCAAGGGTTAAACACGAGAACTGTTGTCACCGTACAACAGTTCGTGGTCGCAACGCGACTGTCGTTCTTGCTATAAATAATCAGCAGGTAGTACATTATTCTGTAATTAGAAGCGAACTGTAACAGTAGTTTATTTTGCGATTTCCTACATGATATTTGCGAGAAACTTAATGCAATGGAGCTGAACAACTCTATTCTGATAATGGATAATGCAGCCATTCACAGAACGCAAGATGTACGCAATGTTGTAGAATCGTTTTTTCACACCATCAAGTACTTGTCTCCATATTCCCCAATGTTAAACCCAGCTGAATAGCTTTTTCTAAAATAAAGGCATCAGCCAGGAGGGTTTTAGGTGGGACAGCTGCAGAACACGACATTGCAGAAGTGATTAGTTGCAGTGTCAACATCATCAATTCTACATATTGCTCCAGTTTTGTCATTGATGTGATACTGAAATTACCATCAGCGGTTGCTGGATGTCCCCTGCATTGATTTTGAAATAAAAGGTTCATTTTGTTAATTTTCTTATTTTCAATAATAAATTTCGTTTCTTGACTGTATGATTATGTTTAATATCCCCCTTTACCCCACCACATTTGAAAAGTATTAAATTGCTCGGGAAAAGTATTAATGTGCTTGGGAAAAGTATTAATTTGCTCGGGAAAAGTATTAAATCGCTTGGGAAAAGTACTAATTTAGTTGGAAAAAGTATTAAATTGGTATAAAAGAGTACCAATTTAACTGAAAAAAGCTATATTCCACTGAAATTTCTGGTAGAATGGTTTTCTCACTGCTTCATATGCAAAAATCGATGCCAACCTTGTACAATAACGTCGTTCACGTACGGCTATAGTTTTATCCAATTAAAAATTCACTCGTTCTATGTAGATAATTAAAATTGTCAGGCTGTCCAATAAATGCCCTTTCAAAATAGAATGCTACGTCCAATTTTGCGAAATCGGTTTCACAGCCTCTTTCCGGCTATAAAGTGATTTGCAAACTTTCCTTCTGAATGGAAACCTGTAAAACTGATTTACTACCGCGGAGGGAGGAGGCAGATTGGGAGGCTGGGTCGCCGATAGGGCAGCCGTCCCATTCCGATTGTTCATGTACATTGAGTTAGGGTAATTCAGGGAGCATTGGAATATTCAGCTCGCTTATGGTAATGGGGAAAAGCGAATTACCTTGACTATAGAAAGTTGTGGGATTTTTGTAGTTTAATATCACTACCTTATATTTTACGTTCTTATCGTCCCGTATTAAAAACGTAAAATTTCTTAATTCTCATTTATTATACTTTTACGTTTTAGAATTGTAAAACTTCCTTTTACTGTAAGGATTTCACCCAATTTTTTATATATTATCCATTTATTCCTCCATTTTTGTTTAGTTATTCTTTTTATGTAAGATCTTGGTTGAGATGACTCAGTTATTTGTTGAATTTTGGGGAGATCATTATCCTTGATAATTCTTTTAAAAAACGACCTATTTAACTATTGAAATTGTTGGTTTAATCTAGGTTTACATCAATTATAGAAAAACCTGAAAAAATCTGTCTTAATTTCAACTTAACTAACCTTATGTACTTCGAGAACTCGTAGTCGACGTCGTCGGGTTTTTTCGTCATTCTGTAATGTTAATATGAGAAATAGGATGCTGTAAGTTAAAACAAACCAAAAAACTTGTAATTAATGTAATGTTGTAATATTTATTCAGGCCCTGATGATGGTCTTATAAAGGCCGAAAGCTGGGCAAGTGATCACAGAGTCTACTTCTTTCTCTACCTGACCAGAAACCAGATCCCAAACACAAGAAAAAGTTAGTGATACGAGAGGGATTCGAACCCACAACCTTCAGATCAATACGCCTCTGCTCAAACCACCTGTGCTATAGCTATAACATAGCTATATATAGCTAACAATAATATACAAGTGAAGTCACGATAGCTCAAGTGCTTAGAGCAGCGACGTATTGAGCCGAAGGTCGTGGGTTCGAATCCCGCTCGTGACACTATCATCTCAATCAAACCTTACATAGAAAGAATAATTAATTATATATTACTTCACATACCGTACTATCTGTTTTCACTGAATTATCCATGTTTTTCAAGGATCTGCTGTTGTTTGGATCACGAATATATCGTTTACACCTAAATCATCATTGTTCTAGTTTCACCGTTCTACTCCTGGCTGCAATGATGTGAACAGACACTTTCATCACTCTAAAGAGCATCTCAAAATCCAGACAACCAGCATATTCTTATAAAATTAACGGAATATAAATGGCACAGCATCATTCAAATCATAATCGACAATGAACAGACAATATGGCAAGAAAAGCTTCAAGTGGTACTCATCGATTTGGGGTCCTCCTCAGTGACCTCTGCGACACATTAGGCAGCTCGCCTCAGTGGTTTGAAAGCGGGAAATAACAACTCCTTGCATTATAAAAATATGTAAAGCGACAGGACTCCTCCTACAGTTCTTTCGAAAAGAGACGAAACCCTGCTCGGAATTGGTCACACCGGGCTGACCCATAGTTTTTCCTCGAAATAACGCCAATGTCCAACCTGTCTATGTTAATACTATTTTCCGTATCATAATTGATTGTCCTTTATACAGCTATACCAGTACCAATCAATTTGGACAGCTCAGAAACCTTCAACTGAAGAAGAAAGAAACCCTTCTAACCCAGCTTTGAATTAGCACACCCAGTTCACCCTTCGTTTCCTGTATGAAAAACCCTTAAATCCATATTTCCAATCTGTAGACCTTCCATTATATTTTATATATTCTAATTGATCCTTTATGTAACCAACCCACGAACAATTTTGACAATTCAGAAACCTTCTTCAGACCGAAAAAAAGAATCCTTTCTAACCCGGCTTTGAATTGGCCATAACCTGCTCACCCAAAGATTCTCCTCTGCCTCGTGGTTGGCTGTGCCGTTACCAAAACAATAATAAAATAAAATATAAACGGGATGCACTAACTAAATAAAGCTCGACAAAAATATGAAATTTGAACCAATATTTATTTTAAAAACATTTCATGTTTGTTTATTATTTCCTCGGTCATCACGTTCGTGTACGATGGTTTAAATTATGAGGGGTGAAAGGTTAAATTTAAACGCATAACATTAATTTAAATTTAAACACATAATTTAAGTTACTAAATACTTAAAAACTACAGTGGATTACTATTATAACCTTGCCAAGCTTTGATCTTCTTCAGGGCTAGTTTCAATGTTGTTATTACATTAAAAACTTTGATAACTATAATAAATATGGAGGTACATGTGTGAGGAAACGACCTGATCTTCATAATATCAACGTCTGTTCGTAGTTGGTTGAATACTATCATTACTATACTCTTAAATAACCCTATCGAAATAAACACGGTAAAATTTAAAATATCTTTTAAAAGAAGAATTTCTATTTTATATTGCGTCTGGAGGTGCTACGCTAAATGTTTCCAGGTTGCAACGTCACTTCTTTCTCCAATATCCTCCAGTCACTTCTGGGATAAATTGAAATGGTATTTTCAATTCAAAGATATGTGCGAGATTCATTTCTTTGGTTTAGGTCTAGTGAATTTTCTTTCGGTTTGTTTATTTTTCTCTGATCAGCCAATATAAGAAGTGATAGCGTTGTTTGTACTGTGTAAAATTGTACACTAAAGAGACTCCAATCAGTTAGATTAGATAGATAAAATTTATTATGAGCTATTTTTTTTAACAAACTCCATTTTCCGCCCAAAAAATCAAGTTCTTGTGCAACGATTAACAGTTCTTTTACATCCAAGATCAAGATAATAATTAACGATTACACTTCAACAGTAAGAAGGGAGAAAAGAAAAAAGAAGAAGAAAAGGTTGAGAAAAAGTCGTTATTTAAAAAAAAAACCTGAAACTTCCTTAGATTTTTAGAAGTGCTTAATGAAAATCCTAAATTTTCCTTGATGTGCTAATAAAAATAAAATATTTTTATATAAAATACTATTTAACAATGTAATTTGAAGTGCATGTGTAATTAACAATTGATAATAAAAAATTTCATATATATTATCTAAAGAAAATTAAATTTACGAAGACGATAAGAAACGCTCGGTCGTACAAATTTCACACTTAAAGCTCATTAAAAGTTTTTCACCGGCACCTTTTTACAACGTAAAACTTGGAAATTATAGTTCATATAAATTGGATAAAAATTTGAACTCTTCATTTATAAACCGTTGCTTCCATTCATTGAGGCGTTACTTTTTTCTATTAATAGAATTAAAATTAAAATTATATAAAATTAAATATTAAAATAAAGAATTATTTTATATATGACGATCAATAAACCAGAAAACTAGAATATACAGATATATATGTATATCAGTGTATATTGTACATGGGAGAGGACCAAAGATGATTCCTTGCGCTACTCCTGTCCTAAGTGGAAGAAAGCGGATAGATTTGCATCTTGTCTGTCTCGTTAATACCTGCCGGACAGACCAAGTAACAGGTTGCACCAGAGAATTACTCTCCTCACTGAAGACTAGAAGTGATGACATTTACAACTCGATGATTCAGTTGAATGCTGTGGTGCGAACCGAAGCCAAATTATTAGTTTGTCTTACGACCGTAGATAGAGAGTAAGTAAACACGTCAGTGCAAATTGGTTAGGTGGGAAGTTTTATTTGATTTTCGGATAATTTCAAATATTACATTTTCCCGGAGAATAGGATAAAGTGTTGTTCTACTTTTGAGATAGAGTGCGAAGTAATACAAGTGTATTTAGGTCGTGTTCTGGAAATTGTTAGATAATTCATCACAATCACTTTGATTACAGTTAGAGTGATAGGTTTGGGCGTATATGTCTGAGTGTGTTTGGTCTAATATGTCAATCCGGAGTGAAGGCAGTGGCCAATGTATTTAGCAAATAAATTTGCTTTTGTACCATCATATATCGCCTATGTTTTGTCGTCTCGGTGAAGGCAATTAAAAATAAACTTAAGGAGTCAAGGAGCTACGCCAATATCATTGCTCAAATCAATATCGATATGTATCGATATTTGTATGTACATATATCATCATCACATCACACAAAACATATAATACCACATATAAAACAATCATCACATTCCACATTAAACATTTCTACAAAGACTAATTCTTCAACAATTTGGCTTTCCTTTCCTTAATTATCCCCGTCTGTATAATACTGAAATGTGTGGTGATTAGTGACCGTTTGTCGATGATTATTCAGAAATCGTGAGATGAGGTCTGGTGTGATGTAGGTTTCAGAAAAACATTTTCTTTATCGTTCCAACGTTTCGATCTTTATTGGGATCATCTTCAGGGCCTGGGATTTACAAACATTGTTTAAATTTAACAAATACATGAACAATGTTTGTAAATCCCTGGCCCTGAAGATGATCTCAATAAACATCGAAACGTTGACATGATAAAATGTTTTTCTGAAATGTGTAGAGATTAGTGACCGTTAATCGATAGTTTTTCAGATATCGTGAGATGCGGTCGGGTGTGATGTAGGTTTCAGAAAAACATTTTCTTTATTGGCACGACAAAGCAAATGATTTTCTGAAACCTACATCACACCCGACCGCATTTCACGATATCTGAATAACTGTTTTTCTGAAACCTACATCACACCAAACCGCATCTCACGATTTCTGAATAATCATCGACAAACGGTCACTCTATCAGTCCAGGTGTTGAACTATTGAAATTCGTTGCTAATATACTGAACAGGTTAGACTTAAGAAATTGGTGTAGTGTCAGCAATTTATACATCTTTAGAGAAGCCGTCATAGGTCTCAGTACAGAAGAGAATAACGTTTATATCTTTAGATGTCTGACGTGACGGTCTGGTGTGACGTAAATTTTAGAAAAATATTTTCTTTTTCGTGCCAACGTTTCGATCTTCATTGAGATCATCTTCGGGGCCTGGGATTTATAAACATTGTTTAAATTATACAAATGTAGGATATTAAAAACTGAATTTAAAACTCAATCAAAATATTTGTATTCACTCAAAGTGATTGTTTTATGTGTAGATCTGTCATTATTGTGTGTCGTGTTGAGAGTGCCGGTGAGGTATTGATGTTTTTGTCTATAATCGTTGGATTTTGAAGGGGTTGGGAAGGAAGTCGGGATAGGAGATACTTAAGATAGGAAAATCTTCAACCGTGTACAGCTCAGACGAACAGGGAAAATGTAAAGATGAACTTGTGCCCTGTCGATAGGAGGCTCTTGGAGGATTTTATTTGATAAAGGGTCATTCTTACCCGATTAAGGATAGGCCATGCGTGGTAGAGGCTAAAGCCATCTAAGAACGCTCCATATGTCCCACTTACTTGAAGGGTGCCACTCTTTGGATCCGTATAGAGCGCGTGTAGGAGTGCCACCGGATATGAGAATTGTGCATGAGCACGGCAGCGAGTATATGAATCCTCCTGTTTCGATTCTTAAAAGAAACAGGGTTGTTTTATTTATAGTACTGATAGTTTTCAGTCCGTAGGGTGTGAATGTATTTATTAGCGTGAATGCTTAATGTGAGAGTCCAATGGCGTAACATTGATTACCTTATCGACCCTAAATTATGTTAGTGACGTGGCATAGAGGAATATCAAGAATTCCTCTACCCTAACTGAGAAAATATTATGCAAATAGGAAAGAATGTATTTAAGATTGAGTGAGATTGTGAATGGGAGACTGATTACGTTGGGGACTGAAAAGACCTAGCTGGTGAAAGCCCCTACAGACCAACCTCGGTGGCTGGATGTATAAGAACGATGAGGTGGGTGAGGCCTGACGGTAATTTATTGTAAATCACAAAGCTGGAGGGATTGCAGGAAGTGATAGGCTTAACTCTATGCACGCGTGTAGGTATGTACATAAATCGGTAATCACAGTATATTGCACATAGAAAAGGACCAAGTATGATTCCTTGAGCTACTCCAGCTCCAAATTAGAGAAAGATACGAATTTAAGATTGATTAAGATTGCAGAAGATCTGCACGGTTTCTAACTTGTTAATATCTGCCGGACTGATCAACTAACATGTTACACCAGAGAATTACTCCCCTCATTGAAGATGTCTACTCGATGCCTCAGTTAAATTGTGCTGTGGTGTGAACCGTTATCAAGTTTGTGCAATAATGCATTAAAGTTTGATGTATTAAAGAACTCAATGTAAGTTCTTATAGAATACCAACTTTTCATATTCCCGCCATTGATTACTTCGTACATTGCAAATTTTGAAATTCCCCGAAATACTTAGAAAACTGATTGATTTTTTTTTTATTAATAAAGTTTCTCCCACATTAAAGCTAACAGAAATTATAAATGATGGGGTGAGTGTGGAGTTCAATCCTTTCTAAAAAAGATGGTTCCTACTCACATTAAGTACACCTCAAAGAAGCCGACGCCTTATACAAAAATGTCTTTTCTGTACCGACATCCTTCCTCACCCCTTCAAAATCCAACGTATATAAACACAAAATAGCAAAATCTCACGGGCACTCTCGACACGACACGCAAGAATGGCACAATTACACAGAAGACAAACATTTTGAGTGAGTAGAAATACTTTGATTGAATATAAAAAAAATATATTTTGCATTGTATAAATTCACTTTTCCACATCCAAAATGTAATTTTTATAAGTAAACAATGTTTGTAAATCCCAGGCCCTGAAGATGATCTCAATAAAGATCGAAACGTAGCACGATAAAGAAAATGTTTTTCTGAATCACAGCAGACCGCATCTCACGATTTCTAAATAAATATCGATTAACGGTCACTAATCACCACACATCTTTCCATTTTTTTTAAATCAACGGATAAACATTGAGTCTTCCCTGGTCAATGTTTACAGAAAGAACAACAGAAATCATCGGCTGTTTTGATCAGAATTCCTCTCTTCTGGAACTTTAAGAGTTTTAAAGATTATATTTTGGAGAGGTATTTATAATTAAGATCTTCAAGCATGGATTCCTGCCTCGTTACTTTTGTAATCAATATTTCGTTTCTTAAAGCGAGATACCAGATTGTAGATATATTATAGATGTATTATGGTTAAAACGATATAACTTCTTATAAACCCACAAAGAAAAGACCATATTTTGAGTATATCCTTGTTGACTCTGATACAAAAAAAAAAATCAGGTGAAAATAAAGGTTCTGCAATTTTGTTGAAGTTTCCTCAGCTTGATAAAGACACTCAACACATCCATAAATCGAGAATGTATCAGAAAAACCTTTTCTTCTGCGGTTAATAAGTTAGGAAAGAAAGAAGAGAGGCGAACGCAGTATTGGCAATCCATTGCCTACTAGGTAAGTTTTCCTATTCCGTGCCAATTGGATATATTCCAAAATTGAAATACGTGTTGTAGAAAGAAATCGATGCGTTCTTGTTATCGATTTTCTTAACGCGGACATCACAAAATATAATGCATTATAAAAAATCACATCTTTCATATTAAATTTAATTTCATGGAGCTTCCAGCACATGGAATTTTTTTGATATGCGGTCGTAAGGACTAAACTTCTATCTAAAATCTCCACTAATGGAAGATATTCGTTTGTTTTATAAAGCATAGAATTTTTTATCAGAAGTATGGCATGGTTTGCCTGGATCACGAACAGTTTTTCCCAAGTACCAGTGTTTACTACCTATCGCAGGGCAGTTACATATGATATGTTCTGTCGTTTATGTCTCTTCTAGACGTAAACTCCGTTGGTCATCAGTTGTTAGTACTGATGTATGTGAGAATTTTTAATTCATTTCTGTTGAGGAAGATTTCCTATTTCTCCCATTGTGTTATTTTTGTTTGCCCCTTGTCTTTCTTTCTAGGAGTTTTTATGTTCTTTAAATATTCAAAACCCCAGTTATCTTTTAATTCGGCTTTCTTTTTTTCCAAACTATTGGTTTTGTTCTATGGGTCCTTTTTTAACAAGTTTATCGCCTCGTTTGTGCTTATCTCTCGTGTTTGCTTCTAGGCTTTGTTGTGTTCTTATAAACCAATTCAGACCATATGTCCAGATAATTAGGTGAGTCACTGAGGGTATTTGATATTACGCCAGTGCTTTTTATCTTTCGTTTCAAACACTATGTTACCTTAAAAAATAATATGGTGAAGCTTTATTTAAAAAGCTCTGATTTGGTGGGTTACTCAAGTGATCACTCTAATAAATACATTCATTCAGGACTATATAATAACTAACCTAGTTTGATGGGTCCGTGGGATACTCTATTCAGCCCCAAACCGCTCACACACGCACTCCCTCACGCTGATAAATACATTCATTCTGGATGGGTAAAACCACGTGTGGAAAGCCATAAAATGCGACTATAAGCATTTATCCACTTCACCTATCCAATCAATTTTTTGCCATCACTGCTGTGTCTAATGTTATTTGACCTCCGCAGCGAAGCCTTTTGTTAATTTAGTGTGGTGTGGCTAATTCCAAGTCGGGTCATCAGTTTTCTTTGGTTTTGTCCATGTTCACCATGGCCCACGATGTGACCGATAGTTTTATGTCCTTTAATTTGTTAATCTTCTCAACATAAATTGAGCTTTATCGATTTTGCTTTATGGAATATTGGAGAAAACATGATTTAAATGCACCAGCGACATTACAATTCATTACCTAATAATGACGAATAAATCGTACGAGAAAGCTCAAACTGAAGAAAATCAATAATTGTAATTTTAAGGCGTGTCCTTGTAAGTATACAAAATAAAAATATTTTGCAGTTTTCGAAAACATCTCACCCTGAATAAATACAAGTTTGTTTTGTCGAAAATCCCGCTAACAGTTGTCGTCGACATTATGTAGAATATTAAAATTTATACAGTTGCGTCACGTAGAGGTTTATAATAAGATTACCCAGCTGAAATATATTAAAATAATCGAACATCCGGTCTGCCGGATGTTTGGCACGGCGGGTTTCGGCATCGGGCCAACTTCTGTGAATGTCTGTGCGTTTTCTTTCGCGTTCGACATTTTTTGAAATGGAAAGTGAGTCTATGAGATACATACATTACACAATGCTTTGGTTTTTCGATCTGATGGTATGTCAATATTCAATTTTACTTGAAACCATAAACATCTTTTTTCTAGGTCTCAATTTTAAGATCCCTTTAAAACCAATAAATACGAATTTTCTTGGATGAAATATTTTGTAAAAACAGGAAAAATATAAATTTGGGGGTAGCAGATTCGCGCCATCCAGTGAAATATGAATTGGACCGAAACGTCTTATCATTACTTATGTTCAATGTCTGATTTTCCCGATTTTATTCCATAACCCTTGGAAAATCAATGTTTCCTTATTGTAACATTAAGAAAACAAAATACAAAAATCACTTAGAAATAATATTTCCTTGTTTCTGTACCTAAATACTGACAGATTTGGCAATTAAAGTTTCCTGTATTAATAAGCATTAAACAAATTTACTTAATTTTGCAAAGATCAGTTATCACCAATGTCAAAGCTAAAAATTTGATTTTTCTGTCACAAACACCTGACCGACCAGCTGATTGGTCTAGTAATAGTGTGTATTAGGTGCTCTCTCAAATTTAGCCGATTCAGCCAGAAATCATAAATATTTCAGGCCACCCCTCGCCGCTAGCGGCTGAAGGTTGCTCTCCCGGTCAATTTGAGCGTTCAAGCATAAAATTTGATTCAGAATATAACCTTTATATTATAACATATAATATAAAAGTATTATAATATAACTTTAATATAACTATTTATTTAGAAATCGTGAGATGCGGTCTGGTGTGATGTAGGTTTCNGTAAACTCAGCCGCAGCTTGGCCAATATCATTAATCAAATTCAATACAGATAACATACCTATATCATCACATTACATTCCACACATCAAATATTTTTCACACAGTCTAATTTCCCAACAATTCAGCTTTCCTTTTCCTATTTATCTCTTTCTGTATAATCCTGAAAGGATAATCTGGCCGAACTATTACCAACACATTTTTTCCCTTCGTCGGCTCCTTTCACCTCAAAAAAGCCGACGCCTCATACAAAAATGTCTTTTCTATACCAACATCCTTCCCCACCCCTTCAAAATCCAACGTATATAAACACAAAATAGCAAAATCTCACTGGCACTCTCGACACGACACTCAAGAATGGCACAATTACACAGAAGACAAACACTTTGAGTGAGTAGAAATACTTTGATTGAATATATATTTTGCATTGTATAAATTCACTTTTTCAAATCCTAAATGTATTTGTTAAATGTAAACAATGTTTGTAAATCCCAGGCCCTGAAGATGATCTCAATAAAGATCGAAACGTTGGCACGATAATGAAAATGTATTTCTGAAACCTACATCACACCAGACCGCGTCTCACGATTTCTAAATAAATATCGATTAACGGTCACTAATCACCACACTTTAATATAACTTTCATATTATATTCATTGGTTGGCCAATGTCGGCTTTTGCCGGCTCCTCAAGTACTGAAAACAATTATTCGCAGGATTAAAAACCCAGCATGTGTTTGCGCTGGGGGGAAAAATCCTCCAAGCAAAAGACCTGGAACTATGAAGAATCTTCCTGCCTCCTCTAAAAAACGAAATGTTGATAATCATCTTGAAGAAATAATAGACCAATCCGAAATTAGATCACGATCTGCGAGCCAGGAAAATTCAAAAATGGGCACAAATTGCCTATCATTGTCACCTGTTAATAGTGATCTGGCAAATGTTAATAGAATAGCTTCTACCTCATCCTCAAATCATTTACTATCTACAACACATACTCCTAATTTTATATCACCAAATAAATTTGGAGCTCTCGCTGTAGACGACGACGACGAAGTACAAGACCAACCAAAGCAAATAACACCAAATATGAATGCAAACTCACAAAATAACACCTCCAACAGCCTTCCCCGATCTCGTTCGAAACATAGTTTACTTTACCTTATTTTATAAAAGCATAAAAGAAGTTCTTTGAGAAAATTATTTCCAGTGTCAGGCAAGAACTGACTGCACCATTGTTCGCGTGAAAAATTCCGACGATTATAGGAAACTAATGCACATATTTAAAGCTCAAAAGTGCGACGTTGCTGTCAGTTAAAATAGGAACGTGCATTTAGAGTTGTATTAAGAAATCTTCATCCCTCCACCTCGCCAGATGAAATAGAAAAAGAAGTAGAAGAAGTTGGTTTCAAAGTCCGAAATGTAACCAATATCCAATTTGCAGCAAATATCAAACTGCCGCTTTTCTTTTTGGACCTCGAACTTTCACCAAATTATCAGGATATATTTATGATTACCCATATCTACGGTTGTCGTATACGCGTAGAAGAACCGTTCAAAAATAAGAAAATTTCGTAATGTAAGCGCTGCTAAAATTACGGACACACCAGATCATATTGCAACCATGCACCACGGTGTGTGAAATGCGCAGGGTATCATTGGAGAAAAAATTGTACTAAATCAAAAGAAACTCCAGCTGTTTGCTCATGGCGATCATCCAGCCAACTACAGAGGGTGCATCACACACAAAAATTTAAACGGCTAAGAGGACAGAATTCTTCCGAATCAAGACACAAGTCTAGTACTCCTCCACCACCACGACCACAGCAAGTAAGATCTGATCGCGCTCGTCGAATCAGCGTTAGCTACCCCCAAGCAGTTCGAGGACCATCTCCCAAGTGGTCGAGCAGAGGCCTATTTAGCCCAAGAACATGGGTTCGAATCCCGCTCGCGACACTGACTTTTATATCTCGACCAATACCTTTCATAAATAATAATTAATTGAAAAATGTAAATTGGTCAATCGGACCACGAACTGAAATGGATTTAACAATTAAACTGAAGTATATCTTCACAGTAGCTCTCCGTGGCCATTTCATTTGTCGCCGAGCATCAAATAGATTACGCGGCATTTGAAAAATGGCAAAAAAGGAGGGAAAGTTCAAAAGGTGGGGTTGAAAAGGGAAGTGGTGTCCGAGTGGATCGAGGTCACGATAGCTCAAGTGGTAGAGCGGCGGCGTATTTAGCCGAAGATCGTGGGTTCGAATCCCGCTGGTGACACTGACTTTTTTAGATTAACGTAGAACGAACCACCAAATATACCATCCTTTCGGACAGATTTTTCAGCTAGTTATTTTCAAAATTTACCATAATGTGCTTAATTTTATTAATGATTAATTTCTCAACGTAATCAATTGCGATTTTTCAATTTACTTTTATAAAGTCGAAAAAACACAACGAATAATTTCGTTTGGTTCTTGTTTATGTTCTCCGTGCGATATTTTCCTTTATGATTGAGTTTTGATGGACCATTTTTTAATTAACAACAAAGATGCCCTTCGACATAATTAACTAATAAACATTACATCCAAACAGATACAAAGCTCAAGCCTTGACGGAATGTGCAGACTCGGCAGTTTTTCCAGAAGTATCGACTTCCTACGGTCTAAAGAATGTAATATTGCGTGCGTACGTTACTAGATGCTTTTGATAGGGTCTGGCACACGGGCATACTTTTTATGTAAACGCTTCCTAACCACTTCTTGCCACCTTATCCAGAAATCCTATCCAACCAACCGCTTCTGAGTGAGGTGTGGCAAGGAATTTTCGGAAGTAAGACAGATATCGGCGTCCCACAAGGAAGCAATCTTGTTTCCATCTGTTATACAACTTATAATTCTGACCTACTACCTGTACACCCTAATACCTTCATCACCTCCTATACGAAAGATACTGCAATTTTTACCTCTAACTGGAATCCTATCCAAGCTACCTCCAACGTCCAAGAACACCTTGAGTTTGACTGGTGCAAAAATTGGACTCAGCGTCCAAATTGAAAAAAACAATCTTGCCCTCCACTGTAAATCTTAAAGTTACAACTTCCATTCAAATACTTAGGACTATATCTAGACAGCAGACTAAATTTTATACTACCATACTAAATTCTCTAGACCATAGGCCATGTCGACAATTCTAAAACTTTGTTGAATTGTGGAAAGATAACGACAAAAGGAGAATAGGTGAGAAAGAATTTTTCCATATGAGAAGGATGGGTAGCACTTTAAAAGGAGTCTTTCAAAGACGTTGGACATTAAAGGAAGAAGGCTAGTGAGTCTATAAAGATATGCGGTTAGGAGGCTTATGAGCTGTGTAAAGAATGAGAAAAATGACGGAATATACACATAATAGAGGAAAGTGAGTAGGATGCCATAATATATTGAGGTTAAGAAAACTATGGCCTTTTATGGGAGGTTTCTAAATATGGTGGAGCTAATTAAATCGGGACATTTTTTAACGATTTCCCAAGCAGTTCTCCACTTAATTTGCGCCGTACTTGGAATGGAAATTTTAACATTGAAACAAATTATTAACAGTAGATGGACTTTTATTTCGTTACGGATTACTCGACTAAGCCTAACTTTGCAACGGAGAGGCGTCTCTTGGAAGTTACCAACGGTAAACTTTTAATTTTGTACATCTTTCCAATGGAAAATGAGTTAATTTGGAAGTTAATAACGGTGTACGCGAGGAAAGGATAATCCTAAAAAACCTAATGAGATGTCCATATTTTTTAAAATGTATTTTTCCATAAAATAATTGTAACGTTATGTCATTTATGCTTTGCTTTTGGGTGAAGGCTAATAATATAAAAGGTTGAGTTCATATTAATCATATAAGCTTAAAAGCCACCTTATTATTGTACCTTTAAATATCCCGCCTTTAAATAAAAATAAGAATTTTTACAACTATTTCCAGGCTCACTTAATAAATCTAATATCAGTTTGTAATTATATGTAAATAGTCATGTTAATCACTTTCACAACCAGTGTCGCTCTAAAAGTCGATGACAATTACGTGGAAGAGTGTAATAGAATGAATGGTTTCTAATAAGGATTTTTGAAACTTCTTGTAGCTATTTTTGGCTACTTCAAGGACACTTTTGATACTAAGATCGTTGTAAATGGCAAGATTGGATACTTATAATTGACAATGGTTAGGGGGATATTGGATTGTAAGTATTGGACATGTTGGAGGTCGAAGGAGGTTTCAACCTACCTGAATTTCGAAGCCAAATATCAAAAAACGTCACCGAATAGCTATGTAAATTTTAGAAGAGACAGTTTTTATCGTTCAAACAAAAAAGTTCATATTGACCATGGTCCGATTCTCAACCATTTCAGAGTAATTTCGCTTTTTATCGATTTTGAAAGATATCACGTCCTGGCGTCGGAAAATCGTGATATCTTTTAATCTAAACATTTCTCTTAAAATCTATAAGCACCGTTGAAATCCCCGTTAATTTTTAGAGAGAATCAAAATCATAATTCCATTGAAATTTTTTAATTTAATTTAATGCCCATTTAGTATGTAATGCTTAAGAAGTTTACAAACAGCTAGAAGGTCAAGGAAGAAAGACCCAAACGTTTTGCCACCTTCATCTTCTTATTGAAAAATTAACGGGGATTTCAACGGTGCTTATAGATTTTAAGAGAAATGTTTAGATTAAAAGATATCACGATTTTCCGACGCCAGGACGTGATATCTTTCAAAATCGATAAAAAGCGAAATTACTCTGAAATGGTTGAGAATCGGACCATGGTCAATATGAACTTTTTTGTTCATTTTAGGGTCAAGAATCTACTGGTGAAGTTTGTAGCACGAGTAGCAAGTCACTCTCAAACATTAGCAATCCTTGAACCACCATTTTTTCTCTTTTTGTCATCAACATCTTGGTCTCACAACCACTAAATAAGAAAATGACGAGTGCGTTGGAAGCGTTATTAAATCAGGTAGTTTTCCTCAAATTTGCTGCCTTCTGAGACTAAAATTAGAAACTCTGGATTACTTTATACACTTTCCGATTTACACAATTTTCCACTCTTTTTGTAGTTCTGGCTGAAATAAAACACAAAAAATTAGCCCAAACATTTTGCCACCGTCATCTTCTTATTGAAAAATTAACGGGAATTTCAACGGTGCTATTAGATTTTCAGAGAAATGTTTAGATTAAAAGATATCACGATTTTCCGACGCCAGGACGTGATATCTTTCAAAATCGATAAAAAGCGAAATTACTCTGAAATGGTTGAGAATCGGACCATGGACAATATGAACTTTTTTGTTCATTTTAGGGTGAAAAATCTACTGGAGAAGTTTGTAGCACGAGTAGCAATTCACCCTGTATAGAGAGAGAGAGAGAGAGAGAGAGAATGAATGAATGTCGATTTATTTAACAAATCTATCAAATTTAGATCGCGAACGACCTCTCAATTTGCAATCAATTAATGTTAAACAGTAGGTATCAAATTGTGCTCAAGTGAAAAGGAATCTTATAATTCGTCAAAATAGTGTTTTTTTAGACCCTTCGGAAACACCGAAAGTTGCACAGTGCAGACTGAAAACTTTATGTTAAGTTTTGTATTGAGGAGAAAGAAATTCATGCGAAAAGACTGCCAACAAAACTAAATTGTTCAAGGTTACTCATGTAAGGGATACGTATCCCATATAATTGTTTGACTTTCTCCTGATTTAATAGTGATTAAATACATTTTATAATCAATCAAAACTTTATACAGTTATTGTTGAATGCACGATCGTTTAGCTTACGAAACTGTACTCAGTTTTACAAGTGAGGTAGTTGCAATGATATCACATGATGGGCAATATACCAACGCACAACTAATTAACAAACTCCCACTTGTTGTGGTTACAATTTACTAAAACCATGTATGTATTAATTAATACATTAAATTATTAAATTTGTAATAAATTAAGTTATTTCAAAAAATCTGGTAGAAGATGACCTCAGGATTGCCATACAATTTCTCTACCGATGTGATGATGTATAAATATACATGTGATGTATAAATGTAATTTATTTGGCCAAATTGTATATGTATATATTCAGTTTTAATGTTGTGTAATTAAAAATCAGATTACTGTGTTCTTCCAGAGGTTTTAAATTTTTAATTTTAGTTAAAATCGCATTTTGTCCACATGGATGGCATAGACTGCAGAATCGAAAATTTAAAAAACAAAAAAACCATCGAATGGATTTCATTTCAACCGTAAATTACATTTTGTAAGATCAATTAGGTTTAAAAGAAAAAACAAGGAAGTTATTTACGTCCAGCAGCTGGGGAAGTGGGGGCCCCCCCTAGGTAAAAATTTCTTGTCTAGTTTAACTGAGTCTAGTTCATCCCCGGCGGTCGGAAAGAAATGTCAAATTCTTCAGGATATTTTGAGTTTCCAGTGCGGAGGTTGAGGATTAGATTGTCGACGTTCTGAGATAATTGTGCCCTGTGCCAAAATCAAGACATCCCGCATCTTTTATTTGACTCCTCCTTTCAAGGGGATACAAATCGCTCGTAAGTTTCAACACTGTGAGTCAGCTCTATTTATACGACTTGAACCCACTGCACTCTCGATAAAAGCTCAAGAAAAAAACACCCAAAAATGGCAGAGTTCATAGTTACAAAATAACACTATTACAGGTCAGTTGTCAACTCAGAGATTACAAAACAAAATAATCAATAAAACAAAGTATCTACATTAAAGAAAAAGTTCGAGTTAGTTAATTGTTGTTATAAAATTTCAGTGTACGAGCAGAGAGACTGAAGGAAGTAATTTTTCAATTTGCCCAGTCAGTCTGCTTATGACACCTTGATTCAAAACATTTGAATGAAGAATGAAATTGAAGAAAAATGGCATAAAATGGCACGGTGGTAACGAATAAAAATCTTTATTTATTACTTCCTGTTCATTTAGATCAATATAAACATCCTTTTATCTATATATTTTAACATTATTAAATAGTTTATTTATAGGCGATATTGACGGTGGGGTCACGCCCTCGTAGATCTATTTCTATTAACATCTTAAAAAACTGCAGGCTCACATTGTATTACCCATTCTATAAGGTACAAACCGCAAACTGCCTCATCCAACTGAGCTTAATTGAATCCACGTGAAAAAATTTTTAAATTTGACGGGAAATTTGTGTAAAAATCCATTGGTGAAAACCGATCACGTCACAACGGCAGTGCTATTTTTAGAAGGGAGGAGAGATGTGCACTCGAAAAAAATTTCAAATATCGAAAAGTCTTTCAAAAGAGAGAGAAAAGAAAGAAAAAAGATAAAAGAGTGAGAGAAAGAGAGAAAGAGAGAAAAACAAAGACAGAAAAGCAAAAGTGAAAAGAGATAGAGAAACAGGGAGAGAAAGAGAGGGAGATAGGGAGAGAGAAAAACAGAGAGAGAGAGAGAGAGAGATAAAGTGAGAGAGAGAGCGAGAGAGGGAAAGAGAGAGGGAAAGAGAGAAGAAAATAATAATGAGGGAGAGAGAGAGAGGAAAGAGAGGGAGAGCGAGGAAAAAGCGAAGAAAATAAAAATAAGAGAGTAGGGAGAGAGAGAGAAAGAGAGGGAAAGAGAGAGAGGGAGAGAGAGAGATAAAGTGAGAGAGAGAGAGAGAGCGAGAGAAGGAAAGAGAGAGAGAAACAGAGAAGAAAATAATAATGAGGGGGAGAGAGAGAGGAAAGAGAGGGAGAGCGAGGAAAAAAGCGAAGAAAATAAAAATGAGAGAGTAGGGAGAGAGAGAGGAAGAGAGGGAAAGAAAGAGAGGGAGAGAGAGAGCGAGAGAGGGAAAGAGAGAGAGAAACAGAGAGAGAGAGAGAGAGAGAGAGAGAGAGAGAGAGAGAGAAATAATAATGAGGGAGAGAGAGAGAGAGGAAAAAGAGGGAGAGCGAGGAAAAAAGCGAAGAAAATAAAAATGAGAGAGTGGGGAGAGAAAGAGAAAGAGAGGGAGAGAGAGAGAGAGTGACAGAGAGAGAGAGAAACAGAGAAGAAAATAAAAATGAGAGAGAGGGGAGAAAGAGAGAAAGAGAGAGTGACAGACAGGCTGAATTGATTGATTAATGTTTTATTTATAGTCACCGACTTTGGCCAGCCTTGCATCCAACGACTGTAAATAAAACAAAACGATTTTTAACGGCGAGAGATAGATGTATTAAAGATGGATGAAGAGAGAGAGAGAGAGAGAGAGAGAGAGAGAGAGAGAGAGAGAGTGAGAGAGAGAGTGAGAGAGAGAGGAGAGGAGAGAGAGTGAGAGAGAGAATTAATTAATATCGTTTTATTTAACTAATTTCGTAAATTTAGGTCGCGAACGTTCTCTCTTACAATTAACGAGAAGATAGATAGATAGATTTAACAAATCTATCAAATTTTGGTCGCGAACGACCTCTCTGACAATCAATGTTAAACATTAAGTATCAAATTGTGCTCAAATGGAAAAGGAATCTTATAATTCGGCAAAATTGTTTTCCGCGCGGCTACTTTTCATTTAACCTTCCAATTCTACTTAGGTTGTGACTTTGTCTACGTAAAACATCTCTTCATATGAAAAGTTCATCACGTCATAAGTGAGCATTCGAACATCCACGAAACGTGGAAAGTGGTTCGTCTTAATTTCGTCACAATCTCCGAGGCTGGGAGCAACATCGGTGTTAAAGTTACCTGAAGAAAATGATTTTTAAAAAAGCGGAATTACCAAGACAATTGTGCGATGATAAAGACGCCATTGAACCGTAAAAACCCTGTTGACAAAAATGTTCGATGGGATGGAAATATTGGGGAATCTAATTTTCCCTTCAATTCGACGAGTCACCGTTTACAGAGAGCAAAAAGCGCTTTTTCTCACGCCTAACTTCGTTTCGAAACCAGGGTTAATAATAGTTCATTTTTTGGACTTTTACGGCACATTAAACAAATCTTAATAAACAAGAAGAAAAGGCTTTTTTTAAAGAACGCAAGACTTAATCGCTCAATCAATATATGCTAAGTCATCAAGTTAAGATTTATTAAATTTTTTATGATATATAATTCTTTCTAATAGTAATTTAAATTTTTTTTCAAGTATTTTACTATGTCCTTAGTTTTCCTTCGATTTTAAGCTATGAACTGGCTACTATTCTCCACACTCCCCTGAGTGTTGAGGTCACTGTTCTATTTTCAGCCTTCCTCCCTTTCGCTCCGTTTAATCGCAAAAAATTTGTGAAACATTCACACAAATGGCAATGAATTGCCCTTATAGATTTTTACAGACAACAGACAAGGACTACAACAAAATAATCCTTTCTTAAAAAATCCATTACTCCTCTTCGTCATCAGGACGCAATTTTGGCAATTCTTTAACGCTAATTTTCATCCCACCTATTCCACATCCCAGACCCTTCCCAGACACGACATAGCCCTTTACGACTCTCTCCTCCCCCTAAACCCATCATTCCATTAAAGGTCACACCCATGGTTTGACCTTATCCATCAAATAGCCCTTGGAGCTATCTACTTTCCACCCCAGGAAGTAGACTATAACAATCATAAAGCCCATCTCAAGCCTCAAAAACCTCAGCATCGGGTGTTTTTCTAGACCTAAAGGTGGCCATTCACGATCGCTCCTAGCAGTCCAAACGGAGCGACGCCGTTCCAAAAACCACGTCAATGGCAAAACTGAACTGGCGTGCCCGCCTGTGCCGAATATTCGACCGGTCCAAACTCCATCGCGCCAGTCCAAATATCTACGGCACGACGACGGCATGGCGCGTTCGTGAATGGGAAAACCTGGCGTGAACGGTGGAATATTGGAGCGCTGGCTTGGTCGTGAATGGGAAAATCCGCGTTTTTTTGGCGCAGTCTCCGTCTTTCTGTCACCGAGCAAACATCTCCGTCGTACATTCTTAAAAAGTCAAAAACGTTTATTCTTTATTGGTATTGACATCCAATCGAGATTTTATTGTTGAGGTGATTGAATTGTATGAAAGTTTACCATGTTTATGGAAGTGGTGGACAATGGTTACCACGATAGAAATAAAAGAAATTCGGTCCTCAACCAGTTAATTTTTTTTTGGTAAGGTTGATATGAAAAAAATAGTGTCACGAGGGGATTCGAATCCACGACATTCGGCTAAATACGCCGCTGCCCTAACCACTTGAGCTATCGTGACTTCGATAGTTCGATCCACTCGGACACCAACTCGCCATCTCAACCTACAACCTTTCAAATTTTCTCTCTTTTTGCCAATTTTTGGTGTCGGAGAGGATCAAAGTCACGATAGCTCAAGTGGTAGAGCAGCGGCGTATTTATCCGAAGGCCATGGATTCAGACCCGCTCGTGACACTAGCTTTTTCATTTGAACCAAAACCTTACAAAAAAGATTAAGTAATTGAAAGAAGAAATTTGGTCAATAGAACACTAAATATAATGAAAAAATAAGACTGAGTTTCATCCATCCTTAAATAGTTCCTCTAATCAGCGGGTTCAAGGGAAAGATCATTCATCAAATTGATGTGGGTATTATGGCTTCTGTTCAGGGGCCACTTACACCATTTCTTCTTCGATTTTTTGCTTTTAATATATAAATAAACAGAAGAGTAGCACATCATCCATTTTGAGAAGGTACTTCACTGGTTGACGTTCGAAGCGACTGGCTGTGGAGCGGTCGTGAATGCCCCCTCAAATTTCAGGCACTCCAAATGGAGCTGTACGACTTGGCGCGGTTCCATTTGGAGTGATCGTGAATGGCCACCTTTAGACAAAACTTAGATCGAGAGTGGGACCCAGGCATGCTCTGCATACGCAAGGGCATCCGTCCATGACGTTATCCTAAAATGTAAATATTAACTGGGACATTCTTATCTTCTGTCCACCATGATGAAGCCGTTGTTGTGTAAGGCAGCACACTTGGTACCATCCTTTTTTCAGTATAAATTCCGATACCATTTCCCAAACACATTCACCTCTTCTCACTCGACCACATTAACCTCCTACGTTCTTACCGCAAGCATCAATATTAACAAAATAAAATGTGTTTAAGTTGCGGCGAAACAACTACCATTGATGAACAGGGCCAAAGGATGTAGACATGGCAATCTCCATTGTGTGGAAAGAAGCTCGATTCCTTTCCTAAACCTTGGTGTAATCTTTGATGAGTGGTGACACCCGGGCTTGCTCTGGAACTCAAGGGCATCTTTCCATTCTTTCATTATTCATTCCAAATCAGATTGGTCGCTTAGGTATTTTAAAGTATGAATCGGAATATCCTTTCATCCACTAATCAGAAGCGGTAACAAATCTGCTGGCAAAACATAAGTGTTTTAATACCCGAACAGTACGAAAGGGTTTACATAATTAACTTAATTCCCAGAATATTTAAAAAAAATGAACAACATTCCAGATAAAATTATTTCGAAGGTTAATACTTTCTAACTGATAATCTAATGTTGTTCCAAAGCCAAGCTCGTACAGCAGAAGTTACACAAGTTTAGTAAGGCATGTTCAGAGTGAATTGCCTCTTATATTCTAATTTATATTCATGGGATATGGAATCGTATGACGGTTTAATTGTAATCAAAAAATGCAAATCGCTTAAACGCTCGAGAAACCCAGTTTACGGTGCTAACGTCATTTGAAGCACTGTGGCAAATTGAACAACAGCCCTTATATCAAGTGATATTCACTTTGGGGGAAAATTGTATACACGACAGTTGGAAAAGTTGAAACGTCTTCATTAAAAAATCAACTGAGGAGTGTAAATGGCTTCTTACACCTTTTTAACCTGACAGCCCTTTGCAATCTTCGTTCAGGGTCAATGGGAAAAGTCTTCAGGGTGACTGGTTGGGTCAAAGGATATTGTTAAACCGGCCGTACTATGGGTGCCTGAAGGATAACTTAAATAGTCGAAACACCCAATCGATTTTGGCTCACTTTTCATTCAGTAGTCCACTTTACTCCACTTAATTCCACAAATTGTCATGAGTAAGAAATTGTTTTTCTTCTTCGATGTACCTCCACATCTCAAAGACATTAAAAAATATTAAAAAGCTCCAAAACCCGAGAAAACATAACGACATTAAATGTAAGGGCACAAAATGAATTTTGGAAAATGAACAAGCAGACAGGTCAGACGAAGATCACCTATAGGACCATAACCTATATTTGGGTGAAAAAGTTCAGCATGCTCAAACATCTCACAATGGGCTTTTATAGGGGCTAGACATACTCAACTTGTTTAAGAACCCAAGCCAATAAAGTCATTGCTACTCAACGTCATAAACGAATCAAATCATATGAATGGGATGACAACATAAAACAGACTCAAAATAAACTGATGATTAAAGAACTCTGACCAAAACTTGCAAACCCAATGCTACACCAAAGCAGGGCAAAACTCAAGAGAAAGATAGGTCCCACCGGTCAGTGGAATCAGAGAAAACAACTGCATAACTACATTTAAGGAAGAATTGATAATAGGAAGTGATGAAGAAGAAACTGCCACCTATATCATCTTGAATATAACCTATTGTACTGAGATAAAAGAATTGTAACAATGACAGCCCCTGATCGACTATTTCTTTTCAAAAAATTCGACCGAACCGAACTAAGGAACTGGAAAAAGACACAATAAGGTTGTAGTTCCAAAATCCTGCTTCTTCATCATTAACGGACGGTTATTGTGACTTTTCCCATTCTAAATTCTATTGACAAATTTTGGGTATACTTTCAATTTAATGTTGTGAGATCAGAGTGGTGATGGAATTGCGGTTCGATCTTTTCCGAGCGTTTCGGTTTGCCTATCATCGTTGATTAAGGGTAGTCAGTCAAATGACGTACAACTTTTTAAAAGAAGAATCGAGTCAATTGAACTGAACTAAGGAACTCAAAAAAAGTACGATAAGCCAAAACGCTGCAGTGCTTGGGGAATGCTTTCCCGTATACTCGGTCGTCCTTAAAAGGACAATGAGGATCTTTAACGTCCGCACCTAGGCTATTCGGCCTTATCGGACGTTTTGATTCTCAGCATGAGAGCTGACGCACCTCCACATACGACAGAATGGTGTTACTGCCGCAGCATTGGTGTAGAGGCAGCTCAGCCCCGAACGCCCAAGACAACCTCGCTCCCCGCTTGCCCATTCCGAGTGGACGGGTCTGCATTAAGCATCAGACCGTATGCCGCGCGCATAGGTCTCCCGTGCACTCCCTAGGTAGAGAAGGCCACTCTACCTCCCAGAGTGGAGGGGCTTCCCTAGCGTAGAAACTACCGGATCCGCTCCGGCCGCGGTTTTATTTAAAGTAGAATTGCTAACCACCCCCAGAGGAGACGGTAAAAGCCTCCAATCGAGCTCAGCCTACACCTACATGCAAAGCGTACTCGAGTAGGAGCAACCAATTCACTACCCGTTCCCATCCGCCACTAATCACTCATTCGAGGGATTTTTCAGTATAATCATTACGTCCTCAACGCTTATACGCTGCCGTCCGATCCGCCGTATCCCGTGAGGCCATGCTTATAACTATAATCATACGCAAGTTTCGTGCGAAGGTCACAGATAGAAGACAGCGTCTTCTTTAAGTTCCCGCCAGGGGCGTCACCACGAACCACTACGAATCCATTCCCAGTGTAACAGGGGCTGAATTTTGGAACATTTCTGTTACCCCGGAGTACAGATGGTTATGCACCCTCCCCCGTCTACGCAGACAGGATCTGGTACCCTAACCCTCGTGTGCCTCTGATGCCGACCCGAGGCCGACACGAGTATAGCTTGTGCTTTAGAGAAGTTGCCACGCCCTCAGGGCTGCACCGTTATTTTGCGCCCCGACACCACCCCTTGTAACCAAGGGTTGGGAGGGGTCACAGGAAAGAGTGAAGAAACCTGGATTGAGAGGGGGACGTGGATGAGGACACGAGGAGCACCTTTTCAGGGCCCCGAGCCTTAACCACATTATACCACCGTCGTCGCTGTAGTGCTTGGGGAATACCAAAACCCAGCTTCCTATCATCATTATTAAAGGACAGTGACTTCACCCACTCCAAACTCTACTGACAATTTTTCGCTGTACTTTCTTTTAAAGTTGTGGGGGCGGAGTGATGATGGAAATATCGTTGGTTGAAAAAAAAAAAAAAAAGTGGTGTGTTTTCATCAAAATTATTGCAATTTGTTTTGATGTTCCAGGACTATAATAAAAGAGTTTTGAGTAGTACTTAAATCCTTTGTTCGTGACACCTTAAAAGCGCTTGAGCAAATAATGCCACTCATTTTATAAAACCTGCTCTTGACCTACAAGCCAGTTCAGAAATTACCTGGAAATTCACAATTCCCTCAAGCATAAGAGGTGGTTTATGTGAGTAGGGGGTAAAATCTTGCAAATTTCACTTTGAAAAAGATATGAGATAGAAAAATCTCACTTATGAAAGTGATCGATAAGATAAGTTTTAAACTTCTGACTTACTTTTGCTTTTATTCCTTGTCCTAATGAACATAGTTTCTCTCACTCCTGGCGACTCTTATCTCTGAAATATCTCAAGAGGGCGTTTAAAAGCAATAAGAATTCTTCAAGATACCGCAAGGTTGAAAATACGTGAACATGAATAGACAAAGCGGTAGAGAAATAAAAACGAGAATAAAAGAACACTTGCCTAAATCGAGCAAATTTTCGGAATTTAAGAACCATCTAAAAGAAATAAAACATAATTTCAATTCAAATTTAAATACAAGAGTGTTACATAGTTTCAACAAAGGGAATGAACTAGATTGGTTTGACAAATTTGAAATTAAAAAATGTAAAATTGAACATGGTGATAAATACATTAATAATATAACAGATTTTGACCTACCTCCCAGTTTAAATATGTACATAAATAACATTAAAATTCCAAAAAATTAAATTAATTATTCTAATTGTTATTATTTTTATAGTAATTTAATAATATTAAGGCATCATCCTAATTTTCTATCTTTTATCTTTAATCACTAATTTATAATTAATATCTTACAGTATTTACTATTATAATATTTATTTGTGTTATAATTTCCGCGTTTCCCACGTTCAAATTGAGCGCCATTAAAAAAATCAGCTGCTAATTGGAACGTCGCGTTGGCGGAGGTATCAGCGGGTTCACTTTGGCAATTCATGTCGAGAGACGTGGTTGTAGAAGTCCTTCAACCTGATGATGAGCTAAAAGGCTCGAAATCCGGATCGTTCCAAAACAACTTACTGTGAGTAGGAACTATCTTTTTAAAAAGGATTGAACACCACACGCACTCCATCATTTATCATTTCTATGAATCTGCAAGTGGTACGTGAGATTCAAAAGAATTTTATGCCTTACTTAGGCCAAATATTTGAAGAACTGTGTGGTGATTAGTGACCGTTAGTCTATGATTATTCGGAAATCGTGAGATGCACAGAAAACAAACACTTTGAGCCCTGAAAATGATCTCAATAAAGATCGAAACGTTGGCACGATAAAGAAAATGTTTTTCTGAAACCTAGGTCACACCAGCCCACATCTCACGATTTCCGAATGATTTGAAGAACGTTGTATCTGTCGTAAAAGGAAAATACACGTAGTGAATACTGAACGATCAGGCTGACTCAAGCCCAATTTCCGTCCACAATTACTGTAACATGTCTAAGAATAGTAATGCTTTTCGGATATGAGTTGAAAGTATTTTTTCTCTACAAGAAATAAAAGGCGGACAAAGTTTCTTAAAGCACCACCTTTATAAGTTTTGTCTGAGCTTCCACCTTATCAAAATTGAAACATTTCTACGTTTCTAGAAGCTCGAACAATATCAAACGGATAATCCGGTTTGTCTATAGTTAGAAATGGAAACCCCGATTATTTCTTAATGAATAACTCATGGTATGTTATACGTTTTTATTGATTTCTCACTATATTTCACCAATAAATAGATTCCCTTCACAAAGAAGACATTTGGATCTACGGTAATATTTTTATTAAACTGAAAGACGTTTTTGTTTAAATTTCTATCTGCTCGAGTCCATAGCGAGGAATTAGCCTTCATCACCGTATTCTGATAAATGGTAATGAATTTGTAATTTGATATATTTGTAGATAATTGTATAAATTGGTACAGATAGTAAAACAATCTGAATTGGCCATTGTTACATTTGTCGCGTTAAGGATCCAAATTTGGGGGCCGCGGTAGCCGAGAGACTCTCTGCTCGTAGACCCCGCGGACGTGGGTTCAATTCCCGCCGTCGCCTCTGGCCCTTTTTTCACGATCCCTTCCCCCCAAAACGAATACGCATAACATATTGTCTGGCATTGGCTTATATGCATAGTACATAAAGCAAAAAAAAATCACTATAATCATACAATTCACGCTAATTTTTCTATAAAATCGTTGAACAAAAAATTCAGTGATTTTTGACTTTTTTGCTGAAATTTCATGTTTTAGCGGGATTGTGAGTACTGGACAGTTTTACCCACACTCCTCTCAGGCACTCTCACCACTGGTCTTTGGCCCTGGTGGACCATAAGACGTCACTATTCTCTTCTCCTACCATGTTTTTTTTTTTTTTTTTTTTTTTTTTTTTTTTTTTTTTTTTTTTTTTTTTTTTTTTTTTTATTTTTAAACCATGGGGTTTGAAGAGAGTAGCGACCACCCTTATATATTCTTGTGACGTTATGATTTTTGACCATATAACAATATGACGTCACAGATTTTTCCATCATAGGTTTTGGGTTGGGAACAGACCTTGTTTTACATTATTGTGGCCTGACGTTTCTTTTTCTTCAATCATCATGGGATTTGACGGGGGTAGTGACCACACTACTTTTTTCGTTTGACCTCACGGATTTTTTCCTTGAAACCATCAGGTGTTGAAAAGGGCAATGACCTATTTTTTGGCATGTGACCACAGTTTTCTCTTTCTCCCATCATTGTAGGGTTTGACGAAGGTAGAGACCTCCCTTTTTTTACCGTGGGACGTCACTCTTCGTTTCCTTTCTAGCACCATGGGGTTTGTCGAGGGTAGTGACCACCTTTTTTTGCCGTGTGACGACGGGGATTTTTCTTCCCTCCACCATCATAGGGTATGAAAAAGGAAGTGACCCCCCCTTTTTTTTTGACATTTGGCGTCACTTTTCTCTTTCTTCCATCATCCTGGGGTTTGACGAGTGACGGGTAGTGGACACCTTTTTTTCGCATGACGTCACTGTTCTTTTCCGGTGTTTGTCGAGGGTAGTGGCATTAGATAGTTGAAGTGGCATTTTCTTCATAAACTCAATTGTTCTTTAATTATAATGTAAATATTAGACCACAAATTTGAGGAAGACGTGAAAAAAACCGTAAGAGTCACGACACCTCCTAATTGTGGATAATTGTAGCTGAACTGACCTATTTGGATATTTGAACCTATGGAACCTACAAGCCATCTAATAGCAAACTAGCAATTCACTTTAATCAAAAGCTCCTTTTACCACTTCTATCTACAATACCTTAACCCTTTGTTAAAATAAATCTCTCCCAACCCAGCCCTCCATTGGCCGGCCTTACGTTTTCCGGGTGCTGCGTAGTGATTTAAAAAACCTACAAGCGATCAGTTATAAAAAGAAATTATTCAATCTCTTAGATATTTACATTTTTAAATGGTAGAATCCCTCTCAAATATCACTGGTAAATTGAAATGGAAATTAATATTTTAGAAAGCCTGGGCTTTATTTGAGCCGTCTTTAATCAAAAAAGTTCCTGAGGAAAAAGAATCACCGAACATTAAGATCTATTTGCTCTAGTGACGCAGAATTTCCATTTATTTTACATGGACAAGAAATTGATTATGTAAAGTTCGTTGGTAGGAGACTCAAAAAATTAGGTTTGTACAAGAGAAACCTATAATCGATGTGGGATAAATTCGGTATTCCGAATTTGAAAAATTTCAAAATTTGGTTCAGATGTTATGAAGGTGAGAAGGAAAAAGAAAGAAATAAGATTGTTCAATATTGCTGTTAGAATGGACAGCTAAGAGCACATTTAGCAATTTATTAAACAACACAATACATCTTGTATTGAAATGGGCCGTGTTAAAATTATTCAAAATATTAAGTTTTTTTAAACAAATATTATATATTTAAAATAAGTATTTCAAACCACAAGGCAAAGTTCCTACTTTACTTCCTTCAGTGACTTCTTTTTCTGAGTTTGCAAATTATTCATGAACTTGGCTTAGCTTTTGCATGAATTATCTTAGAACGTAGAAGTTTTTGAAGTCTTATTCTTTCGGGAAAAAAAGATCTCTGGCTTTTATTATAGAAGTATAATATGACTGAGAGCCAAAGAAAATCTTCAGTTCAAAAAGTCCTTGTCAAAGGAATGTAGAAGTTTTCTACAAGGATGACAAACAAGACTAGTTCAATTATTCAAGGACAGAAATTGAGAGAACATCCGTGCTCGAGTGAATTTGGTCATTTTCAAACACTGCTGGATATAGTGATTTGTTTTCGTTACCCTTCTATGCCAGTCTTTTTTATAAATGTAATTTTCTCTACATTTTCTACAATTGTTTTTGTCCTTTTATTTAAAATGTTTTGCTTGAAAATATTTTTCTTCCCCCGAAAGACAACCGATTTTATAACAATTTTCACATCAGATCTGTGTTTTCTCGGACAAATAGAACAAACTTTTAGTATAAGACCAGTACAGAAGTTTTCAAATACAAGGACCAATATTTTTTTTAATAGTTGTCAGATAAGCATCTTTGAGAATGCCAAAAAGCAAATTTGCATCCCTTATGAACGAGTGGTTCATTCACAGCAAATCGGTTGAAAGTTTAAAGAACAAACTATGACCGAAAACAGGATGGTGAAAGCTTTCAGGGAAGATAATTATTTTTATCGTTAGATAGTATTAACTCAAAATTACTATTACTACAAATCTATTACCATTTTTTCTCACTGACCTGCTTTTCGGGTATGATTTTTGTATTACAATTTGTTTCTCTCGAACAATAGATTTGATTGGTTGAAGATGAAAGCTTCGAGGGAAGATAATTATATTTAATATTTCGATTGCAATAACTCAAAATGGATAACATTATTACCACTACAATTAATTAAGGTTTTTAGTTGAGATAAAAAAGTCAATGGCACGAGCGGGATTCGAACCCACGATCTTCGGCTTGATACGCCGCTGCTCACCTGAGCTATCGTGACCTCGATCCACTCGGACACCAACTTCCTATCTCAACCCCACCTTTTGAATTTTCCCTCCTTTTTGCCATTTTTCAAATGTCCTTTTTTATCTCAACTAAAAACCTTAATTAATTGTAGTATATTAATTGGTCAAGCGGACCACGAAATTAGTGAATTTAATTATTAAAAATGAAGTATACTTCACTAAAGCTCTCCGTGGCCATTTCATTTGTCGTCGAGAATCCAACCCGATTACATGACATTTGAAAAATCGCAAAAAGGAGTGAAAATTCAAAAGGTGGGGTTGAGATAGGAAGTTGGTGTCCGAGTGGATCGAAGTCACGATAGTTCAAGTGGTAGAGCAGCGGCGTATAAAGCCGAAGATCGTGGGTTCTAATCCCGCTCGTGTCTTTGACTTTTTTATCTCAACTAAAGACCTTAACTAATTGTAGTATATTAATTGGTCAAGCGGACCACGAAATTAGTGAATTTAATTATTACCACTTTTCTCAATGACCTTTTTTTTCCCTCGGTGCAACACAAATTTACCACGTTAAGGCTTAGCTAATCCCATGAGTCCTTCAATGTATCATCATGTGTATTGGCAACACTGATTTTTTTCAGGACCAATGTAAATCTCCATCTTGGTCTCTTCTATCTCTCTCACTCCGCGTCTGCATATTTTATCGAACGTTAAATTTAGCAAAGATAAAAAATTTCATATACAATATATAATTTAACCCTTTCTTGACCAGAGATGTTTCAGAGCAATGCGGACTTTAGCCATTTTGTTTAAGGTTAGCGGAAACCCCGGTGCCCGTGTATTGGCAACATTGATTTATTTGGCGCCAATTTAACCACTCTATCACTAAACTCACGGGATTTCTCGCTAACCTTTTAAACAAATTACCAATGTTCATCTTGCTACGATTAGGCCATAAAGTGTTAACCTGCAAAGAATTATTAGTACGGTCATACGTACATCCTCAAAAAGATTTAGCTTGATAATTGAAACAATCAACATATCACTTATCTCTTCTATTTGCCAATAGCAAACCTTATTTACATTCATGTTGAATTATGTTTGTTTTCAGTTGATGCAATGCACACCCATCTACGTCGGATGTGACTACCCGGAAAATTACAACCAAGGAACGGTAAGTTAATAAAACTTGGTTTACATAATTTTTAAAAATTCAATATAAAGTATAACAGGAGCGCATTGGTAAAATTGGGAGACGGTTTGAAACTTTTTCATTTCCTGTTTCCTGATCATGTCGCAGTGCAAGTAAGGCTTACATATTACATACTCATCATTTTATTTTATTTTCTGCCGTTATACCATTGCATAAATATTGCCATCGTAAATCTATATGTCAACGGGTGAAACTTAAATATTCCGATAATCACTTTTTATCCAAAACATCCCTCCTTACTGAAATTAAAATTTTTAATTAACCCTTAAAACTGAACCGTATAAAAACAAAATTAAAACAATACTTTTAATTAAACTTTCTAGTTAAATTTGATAAAGCGAAAAGGTTAATGGAAAAGCCCAAAAATAAATCGAGCCCAGACATTTTCCTTGAATGTTAATGATAGGAAATAACTTGTAAATTTTAAAGTTTTAATTATATTTTACATTAATAGATTAATTAGTTTAGCCGGTTCATGAATGTTTCACAGATCTCGAGATTGTCTGTGGAATTTTCTAAACCTTCTCTGAGGAAGAATGAACTCCTTTATGTCATAAATTTAATTAAATTTTAGACAGCTTTTAACTTTTTTTGGAGGGAAAATGTTGAATAAGGATTTTAGAAATACGTTCCTCCACGTCGATTTATATAAATCTATTGTGGAACCCCTGTAAATTATATTCTAACCATACTTTGTAAAGGGCACATTTTATTATTAGTCTGAAAAAGGAGACAGCGGTAGTAGAGGGGTTAAGGCGTCAGACTCTCCGCTAGTAAATCCTGGGGTCGTGGGTTCGATTCCCACCGTCGATTCTGGACTGTTTTCTGATGCCTAAGGGGACCGGTGGCCGTAATTGAAAAAACTTGACACGGCACTCATCAATGGGGCAGGATCGGATCTCAGCGACCCTGAATTTGGTCCGACCCCCTTCGATGAGTTTCTTCGTTGGAATAACACCGGCACACCGGGTGCTCACATTCACAGGCTTGATGCGAGCTACCAACAATGGAGCCAGGAAGGAAGTTCAATAAGCTGTATAATACAGCTGCAGTCCTCATTGGGAAATCCTCCAGTTTCTGGTATCCATAAAAAAAAAAGAAAAAAAAATTGCCTTTACAATGTAACCTGCCTAATGCTTCACATTCATGAAGGATATGTACCGATGTCTCTGGTTCATCTTGACAGTATCGGCATGTTTCTGTCTCTGCTTTACCCATTTTAGGGTGTTAGTTAAGATGGAAGTGGCCGATATAGAGGCCTATAAATTTCCAAATCCTGCCTACAGAAGAGGCCTTCCTTCGCCTTTCTTTTTGCGAGATTTATAAATCTCTTAGGTTGTGTCATATCTGGTGAGGTCTAGTGTTTGAGTTTTTCTTTCTCAAACCAATTTTCCAGTTCTAGCTTAAGTACACACTCCCGAGCACCCAGTTGTGGCTCTGGCCTCCTGGATGAGTGGGTATTTGATCAGCCTGTTTATTTCCTTCTATATCTTCTATTTCCCAGAACCCACTTTAAGGTCATCTTCTTGTGAGTTGCAAGAGCCATTAGACAATTTAGGAACTCCCTAATAGGTTTTGAGTTGAAATCGCATTCAGTGCCTTTATTGCTGTTTGACTGAGTGTATGGAAAGCTGTGCACCTTTCATATGTTTCTTTATTCACTCCTGCACAACGAATTAGTATTGCCTGAACCTCAGCTTGGAAAATTGTTGTTACTGTTGTTTCATCTTCGATGCAACTGTGTAACATATTAGAGCCCACTCTTGAAAATTAGAGCTACCTTTCTTTCAATATACTTTATTACCTATGACCACCTTGGAAGGGTCTGTCAAAGTTGTGTTTTTTCTCTCATTTTCTGTGGTATCGTTATAACCATCTCATTTAATTCCCTTCAGAATTTTGTGATGGTTCCACTTCATTGTGCCTCGTGAGTAGGTTGGCCTTCAGAAGCCACCTTTCCTATTTAAATATGTAAAGGTGAAAGGTCGAGTGCTGTTTCCATTGTTGTAGTGGAGCAGGTATGCATTACCCTTGTTATATTAAGACATGCTAGTCTTTACAGACTATGTACTTGTTATGTGTCTTCTTGTACAGAGCTAATACTAGAACTCCAACCAAGGTTCGGACAGTTCTGGTGTGTAACGAATACGGATCCTAGGGTTTATTCCTCAGCTTTTGCTGCATAACCTCTATCCTCTTCGAGTTAAATTAAATTAAGCAGGATTAGTGTTAGGGAAGGGTAACGCTAGATTAGATAGGGGATGGGTTATGTTAGGTAGATTAGTGATTGGGCAAATTTAGGTGGGGTTAGTGTTTTAGGGTCGGGTTCTGTCAGGTTATGTAGAGTTAGTGTAAGAAAGGGAAGGGGTATGTCAGGTTAGATAGATTTAGAGTTTAGGGACCGGTCAAGATAGATTGTGTTGTTAAGTTAGGGAGGGCTCCGAATCATGAAGCATCAAAAGAGTTTGGCTACTATAACTAAAGACAAATCAACTAAAGTTAATACCTTTCAATTAATTAAGGTTCTTTTTAGTTAAGAAAAACAGTTAGTGTTACAAACGGGATTCGAACCCACGATCTTCGGCTAGATACGCCGCGGACCTCGATCCACTCGGACACTAACTCAACCCCACCTTTTGAATTTTCCATCTTTTTGCCATTTTTCAGTTTTTCTTAATTAATTGAAATTCTTAATTAATTGGTCAAGCGGACCACGAAAACTAGTGAATTTAACAAATTAAAATGAAGTATGCCTTCACTAAAGCTCTTCATGGCCATTTCATTTGTCGCCGAGCATCAAATAGATTACACGACATTTGAAAAATGGCAAAAAGGAGGCAAAATGCGAAAGGTTGTAGGTTAGATGAGGAGTTGGTGTCCGAGTGGATCGAAGTCACCGTAGCTCAAGTGGCAGAGCAGCTCGTGACACTGACTTTTTTATCTCAACCAATGCCTTACATAAAGGTTAATTAATTGAAAGAGGATATTTGGTCAATCGGTCCACGAAATGAATGGACTGAACAGAATATTTTTCGAAAGAGTGGGGGGAGTCAGAAATTCCAAGAGTGTCGGGGGGGGGGGTAATCGAACCCACGTCCGTATATATGCCGATATTATACCTAGAGACTCCAGCCAAAAATTAACATTTTTTAAAAACTACAAGCTTCGTAGTACACTGACTTTTTATCTCAACTAAAAAAAACCTTAATTAATTGAAAGATATTAATTGGTCAAGCGGACCACGAAAACTAGTGAGTTTAAAGTTGAAAGTTTAGGTTTCTCGATTTTTTTCCCGACAACGCCTAAATATATATTTTTCTTAATAGGAGGAGAGAAGTAAAACTCTACATGTATTCATCTGTAATAAAATAATTGTTTTGTAATTCTTATAAGCCACGTTAAATAAATTCTCTCAAAATCATTTGAGTCGAGTGCTTTTATTTAATTCACGATGGTTTAGTTATAATGAAGTGGAAAAGGGTGGAATAAGCTGATGAAATTATATTTAAACAAATGCTTTCACAATTTAATGAAAAATTTGTTTATTCATTATTTCAAAATTAATTATTGGCCGTCCCGGCTTAGAATTTGATTAACGTAAATTGTTAAAAATGCCTCCATTTTCCGCAATTAATGTCAAATTAAGACCCGCAAGAGGATTTCCACAGATACCCGCACTATGCGGCGAATGGTGAAACAATAATGGCATCATAGAATATAGTCGGAACTTTGTAGGAATTGTAGAACAATGGGATTCGTCCCACCCTCTTTCTCACCCTCTCTCCTTCATTACAGTACCGATGCGTGGTATTCGGGGGATGATGACAAAGCTATTCATTTGTCATTGCTTACCCCTTTCATCTCCGAAACGAACAAAATAATTAACGGTATCCACTACTTGAATTTTCTCGATCATTGACGTTTTATTGAAGTCGTGTTGGTTCAAAATACGAAGTCCTAAATAAAAATTATATCGAACTTGAAGCACAAATCGTGAAATTTCATGTCCTCCCTGATTCTAATCTCGAAGGCGTCGAGGAAAGGCGTCATTTCTCCCTTCCATCCGAAAACATATTTCAAAGGGCTGCGATCACTTACATGTCTGAGGTATTTTGTAGTGAAGAAAATGACAGATCATCGATTGGTCGGGAAGGGTCCCATTCCTCTCGCCCTTTTATTTCCAGTCTATCTATCTTTTTTCCTGAAAAGGGGAATCAACGAGGGTGAAGCGCACCGCGATTTGAAAATATCACCCTTAATTTGTCGCCTCCCGAATACCAGAGAAACCGGGGGGGTATTAATTTTTTATTTATCACACCTGTCCATTTTAGAAAGTTTAACCCCATTCATTTTATTTACTTCACCAGGAGATTCTTCTGTAGTCACATATAATACAGTAAAAATTTCAAATACTAAATAATTTTCACTAAATAAGTGGTTTAGAAATGTTTTTAAGGTGACAATAATAAGTAATTCAATGTCAGCATAATTTTTTATATTTCAAATGTTGAAATAAAACTAGATTTTTTGCACATACAGGAGTGGAAGAATACGTAAAAGCGTATGCTTTTCTAGGTTAAGGGGCAGCTGCATCACTAATAGTTCCTTAAGCCAGGAACACACTTATCCGATGCTACGCCATGCGACGCTACCCGATGCTACCCGGCGCCTTGCCACGTTTTGGTGGGGTGTGGACATCTATCCGACGCAAGCACACGTCGCGTACAGTCCACAGCGTTTATCACAATAATCACCATCACAATCGCAACGCATCTTTTGTTTTTAATGCACTATTTTGAGCAATACCTTGTAATAAATTGTTTTTAAATTTTATGAGCACAACCATCTAATAAATTGTTTGTTAAACTTAATTGTTTTAAATAAAGTTACTCCTAACCATCTAATTAAACAATGTTTATAAAAACTTATGCATTTTTGATCTCGTTTAATTCGGTTTACATTAAAATAACATGTTGTAATTAATATAACGACACAATTACATGTACATAGTTTGAAATAAACTACAAAAATATGAGTGTCCTGTTCTGATGCTACCCGAC